>NW_007251688.1:2118-11378 GCF_000164805.1 Carlito syrichta
CGGGAGTCTTTCTCTTGATATCCAGGCAACTGGAATTCTAGGTCACCAGGAAATATCTTGGCGTCTTGCTGAGAATGAAGCAGGAATTTCAGTAATGGGAGTCCTCATATACAGAACACTACATGACCTGTTCCTACAGAAGAATAAGTAATCTTGGTTACACGAGGCCTCCATCCCCAAAACCTACAGACCGTCTTACTAAGAGGTAACCACCATTCAGGTTTTGGAAGTAGGAATCTGGATAATGGGAGTCCTCATATACAGGAACTTGCACTGTCTATAGCTAAAGGAGGATAAGAAATCTGGTTTACACGTGTCCTCCATTCCAATAAAACTTCAGGGTTTCTTGCTAAGGGCTAAACACGAATTTGGGTTTTTGAAGCATAAACTAGGGAAATTAAATGCTCATATACAGGCAAATGCACTGACTGTTCCTAAGAAAGAATAAGGAATGTGGGTGACATATATCTCAATCTCCAAAAAAATATACGGCGTCTTCATAAGATGTAAACATGAATCAAGCTTTTGACGCATGTTTCTATGAACAGGAATTCTCCAATACAGGTAACTGCACGTCTGTTGTTAAAGTAAGGAATCTGGATTATAAGAGTCCTCAGTCCTGAAAATCTACAGAGCATCTTGCTGACGGCTAAAGAAGAATCAGGGATTCGAGGCATGAATGTGGATAATAGCAATCCTCATATACAGGAAACGTCATGACCTGTTGCTAATAAAAGAGAAGAAATCTCTTTTCCCGGGTCCTCTATCAAAAAATCTACAAGACTTCTTACAAGTATCAGGGTTTCAAAAGAGGAATCAAGGGAAAGATTGTCCTCTCATACAGGACACTACTTGGCCTCCAACTAAGTACGAATAAAGAATCAATATTGTACGCGCCCTCAATCCAAAAAATTCCCAGGTTGTCTGCTATGGGACAAACAGTAAACAGATCTTCGATCTCCCCAAATGTTTCAGAGCAATTTAGCATTCGGATAGTATGAATCGGTCATTTCAGGACTCCAGCAACATTCTGGTCCATTCAAATTTGTAAATGGTAATGGGCACTCCAAGTCCGTTAGGTTCCTCAGAACAACTAAAGCCAGATTCCAGGACAAAAAGAATCTTCTTGCCATATTTGGATGTAACTCTGGTCTTAAGGTGAATCCTGTAATCCTTCCCCTTCCATGTCAATTTTTATTTTGAGAAGGGACAAGGGTTTTGCACTTGTCAAATGTTTATTACGTACTTTTAAGGGTAACCAGGAATCATGGAATCCACGATCCTAGGAAACTTCTGTGCATCTGACTTTTGATATACTTAATTTGGAATCCAAATCGACAGGAAAAATCAGGACATCTTACTGAGAATTAAAAGGAAATCCTGCTCTAGGAGTTCTCATTTTCCGGAATCTACAGGGCCTCTTGATAAGTTTTAATCAGCAATCTGTGCTTCTGGGTCCCTACATTTTCAGAGCTTCTTGTTCCGTGGATACGCTGAATCTGTCATTACAGATCCTCAAGATCTTTCTGGTCCTCTTGTTAGTTGTAATCAAGTATGTGGCCCTTGATTGCAACTAACAAGAGGACCAGAAAGAGCCTGAAACAAAATCCTTTTGTTTCCTGGGACCATATACGACTATAATCATATTCCCCAGAATAAAAAGGTATATTGGTACTAAATTGCTCGATTCAGGTGAGCTCAAAGCACAGAAAATTCTTGTGGGTGGGCAGGTAGGAATTGGGGTTTTGTGTTTGGAATATTTCACCTTTTGTGAAGGTCTTGTGCAGGAGAACCAGGAATCCTGGATTCCAGTTCCCAAAGAACATTATGGACGTCTTTCTCTTGATATCCATTAAACTGGAATTTTCGGTCACCAGGAACTCTCTCAGTATCCTGCAGAGTGAGGCAGAAAGCTGGGTAATGGAGGCCATTATATACAGGAAGCTACACGGCATATTGCTAAGGAAGTATAAGGAATCTTCCTTATATGAGTCCTCAATCCCAAAAATGACAGGCTGTCTTCCTAAGACGTAACAATGAATCAGGTTTTTGAAGTAGGAATCTGGGTAATGGGTGTCCTCACATAAAGGAAACATCACTGTCTATTTCTAAGGTAGAATAAGGAATCTGCCTTTCTCGGGTCCTCAAACCCAAAAAAGCTTAAGGTCATCTTGCTATGTGCTAAACACGAATCATGTTGTTTTCGAGAATGATTCTGGAGAATGGAGTCCTTATTTACAGGCAATTACATGACCTTTTGCTGATAAAGAATAAGGAATCTGAGTTACACGATTCCTCAATCCCAAAAGTTTACAGAGCATCTTGGAAACTTCTAAAAAGAATTCCAGTTTCGAAGCAGGAAGTATCTAATGAGAGTCCTAATATACAGGAAAATACACAGCCCCTTGCCAAGGAAGAAAAAGAATAAGGGTTATAGCAGTCCTCAGTCCTAGAAATCAATAAGCCATCTGCTTTGGGCTAAAAAAGAATCATGGCTTAGAAGCTGAAACATAGTTAATAGCAGTCGTCATTTACAGAATCTACACGATCACTAACTAAGGAGAAAAAAGAATCCTGAATAACACTGTTCCTCCATCCCAATATCTACATGACATCTTGCTTATGGCAAATCAGTAAACAGGGTTTCCAAACAGGATTCTGGGAAAATGGAGTCCTCATATACAGGACATTACACGGACCCTCGCTAAGAAAGAATAAGGAATCTGTGATACACTAGTACACATTCCGAAAAATTCTCAGGGTTTCTTGCTGCGGTATAAACAAGAATCAAGGCTTTGAGCTACTCTCATGTTTCGGAGATATTTGTCTTGTGGGTATTATGAATCAGTCATTTCAGGACTCCAGCAACATTCTGGTCGTCTTGAGAGTTGTAATCGGGTATCTGGTAGTACAAGGCCTTAGGTTCCTCGGGAAAATTAAGGCCAGATTCCCGGAAAAAATGTATCATTTTGCCGAATTTGGATGTAACTTTGGTCTTAACATGAACTTGGTAATCTTTAAATTTCCGGTTGTGCTTTATTTGCAGAGGGGCCGAGGGTTTTGCAGTTGCCAAATATTTAGTTTGAATTATTAAAATGCAACCAGGATTCATGGAATCTATGTACCTAGGAAATATCTGGGCATCTGCATTTTTGTATACAGAGTTTTGCAATCCCCCTGGACAGGAAAATCAGGGCATCTTGCTGAGAATGGAAAGGGAATCTGGTTTTTAGAGTTCTCAATCGCCTAAATCGACAAGGTCTCTTGATAAGGTTTAATCAGCAATCTCAGCTTCTATGTCGCCACATTTTTAGTGTTTCTTTTGAAAAGGGGTCGGGAATCGTGGGTTCCAAGTCCTCAAGAACTTTATGGGAGTCTTTCTCTTGATATCCAAGCAACTGGAATTCTAGATCACCAGGAAATATCTTGGTGTCTTGCTGAGAATGAAGCAGGAATTTCAGTAATGGGAGTCCTCATATACAGAACACTACACGACCTGTTACTACGGAAGAATAAGGAAGCTTGCTTACACGAGTCTTCCATCACAAAAACCTACAAAGCGTCTTGCTAAGAGATAACCACCTTTAATGTTTTTTGAGTAGGAATCTGGATAATGGGAGTCCTCATATACAGGAAAGTGCACTGTCTATTGCTAAAGGAGAATAAGGAATCTGGTTTACACGTGTCCTCCATCGTAAAAAAAAAAAAAAAAAAAAAAAAAAAACTTCAGGGAGTCTTGCTAAGGGTTAAACACGAATTTGCGATTTTGAAGCATAAACTAGCAAGATGAAATTCTTAAATGCAGGCAACTGCACTGATTTTTACTAAGAAAGGATAAGGAATGTGGGTGACATATTTTCTCAATCCCCAAAAAGATACACAGCATCTTCCTAAGATTTAAACAAGAATCAAACTTTCGACGTCAGTATCTGTGAACAGGAGTACTAATATACAGTCAACTGCACGGCAGTTTCTAAAAATAAGGAATCTGGGTTATATGAGTTCTCAGTTCTGAAAATCTACAGGGCACTTTGCTGACAGATAAAAAGAATAAGGGATTTGAGGCATGAATATGGGTAATAGGAATCCTCATATACAGAAAACTACATGGCCTCTTGCTAAGAAAAAAGAAGAAATCTGTTTTCCTCGGCTCCTCTATGAAAAAATCTACATGGCGTCTTACTAAGGGCTAAACAAGAATCAGGGCTTCAAAACAGGAATCTAGGGAAAGAGAATCCTCACATACAGGACACTACACGGCCTCCAACTAAGTACGAATAAAGAATTCTTGCTGTAAGCATCCTCAATCCAAAAAATTCCTAGGGTGTGTGCTATGGGACAAACAAGAAACAGCGATTCCATCTCCCCAAATGATTCTGAGCAATTTAGCATGTGGAGATTTTGAATCGGTCATCTCAGGACTCCAGCAACCTTCTGGTCCTCTTAAAAGTTGTAAATGGGTATTGGGCACTCCAAGTCCGTTAGGTTCCTCAAACAACTAAGGCCAGATTCCAGGACAAAAAGAATCTTCTTGCCATATTTGAATGTAATTCTGTTCTTAAGGTGAAACCTGTAATCCTTCCCCATCCGTGTCTCTTTTCATTTTGAGACGGGACAAGGGTTTTGCACTTGCCAAATGATTAGTAAGTATTTTTAAAGGCAAACAGGAATCATGGAATCCACGTCCCTAGGAGACTTATGGGCATCTGTCTTTTGATATACTGAATTTGGAATCCAAATTGACAGGAAAAATCAGGGCATCTTACTGCGAATTAAAAAGAAATCCGTTTCTAGAAGTTCTCATTTTCTGTAATCTACAGGGCCTCTTGGTAAGGTTTAATCAGCAATCTGGCTTCTGGGTCCCTAAATTGTCAGAGCTACTTGCTACGTGGATACTCTAAATCTGTCATTACAGTTCCACAGGACATTCCTGGTCCTCTTGTTAGTTGTAATCAAGGATTTGATCCTGGAAATTATTTTATTTCCTGGGATCTTCTACGACCATAATCTTATTCTCCAGAATCAAAAGCTATACTGGTCCAAAATTCATTGATTCAGGTGACCTCAAAGTACAGTTAATTCTTGTGAGTGGGCAGGTAGGAACTGGGGTTTTGGGTTTGGAATATTCCACATTTTGGGAGGTCTTGTGAAGGGGAACCAGGAATCTTGGATTCCAGTTCCCAAAGAACATTATGGACGTCTTTCTCTTGAGATCCAAAAAACTGGAATTCTCAACAGGAACTGTCTTGGCATCCTGCAGAGTGAAGCAGGAAGTTGGGTAATGGTGGTCGTCATATACAGAAAACTACACGTCATAATGCTATGGAAGTATAAGGAATCTTCCTTACATGAGTCCTCAATCCCAAAAACTACAGGCCGTCTTCCTAAGACGTAACCACGAATCAGGTTTTGAAGTAGGAATCTGGGTAATGGGAGTCCTCATATAAAGGAAACTTCACTGCTTTTGGAACGTAAGAATAAGGTATCTGCGTTTTTCGGGTCCTCAATCCGATAAAAGCTTAAGGTTATCTTGCTATGGGCTAAACACGAATCATGGTGTTTGTGAGCATGAATCTGGAAAATGGAGTTCTTATTTACAGGCAACTACATGACCTTTTGCTAAGAAAGCATAAGGAATCTGGGATACACGAGTCCTCAATCCCAAAAATCTACAGAGCGTCCTCTAAAGTGCTGAAAGCATCAGAGTTTCGAAGCAGGATATATCTAATGAGAGTCCTAATATACAGGAAAATACACAGCCCCTTGCCAAGGAAGAAAAAGAATCAGGGATATAGCAGTCCTTAGTCCTAAAAATCAACAGGCCATCTGCTTTGCACTAACCAAGAATTAGGATTTAGAAGCTGGAACATAGTTAATAGCAGTCATCATTTACAGAATCTACACGATCACTAACTAAGGAGAAAAAAGAAACCTGTTTTACACGGTTCCTCCATCCCAATAACTACATGACATCTTGCTCATGGCAAAGCAGGAAACAGGGTTTTGAAAGAGGATTCTGGGAAAAGGGAGTCCTCATATACAGGACATTACACGGACACTCACTAAAGAAGAATAAGGAATCTGTGATACACTAGTCCACATTTCGAAAAATTCTCAGGGTAACTTGCTGTGTATAAACAAGAATCAAGGCTTCGAGCTCGTCTAATGTTTCAGAGATATTTGTCTTGTGGGTATTATGAATCAGTCATTTCAGGACTCCAGCAACATTCTTATCATCTTGAAAGTTGTAATCGGGTATCTGGTAGTACAAGACCTTAGGTTCCTAGGGAAAATTAAGGCCAGATTATCAGGAAAAAAGTATCATTTTGCCGTATTTGGATGCAACTTTGGTCATAACATGAACTTGGTAATCTTTAAATTTCCATTTGTACTTTATTTGGAGTGGGGCCGAGGGTTTTGCAGTTGCCAAATATTTAGTTTGAATTATTAAAATGTAACCAAGATTCATGGAATCTACGTACCTAGGAAATATCTGGGCATCTGCATTTTTGTATACAGATTTTTGGAATCCCCCTGGACAGGAAAATCAGGGCATCTTGCTGAGAACGGAAAGGGAATCTGGTTCTTAGAGTTCTCAATCGCCTAAATCTACAAGGTCTCTTGATAAGGTTTAATCAGCAATCTTGGCTTCTATGTCGCCACATTTTTAGTGTGTCTTTTGAAAAAGGGCCAGGAATCTTGGGTTCCAATTCCTCAAGAACTTTATGGGAGTCTTTCTCTTGATATCCAAGCAACTGGAATTCTAAGTCACCAGGAAATATCTTGGCGTCTTGCTTAGAATGAAGCAGGAATTTCAGTAATGGGAGTCCTCATATACAGAACACTACACGAACTGTTGCTACGGAAGAATAAGGAATCTAGCTTATGCGAGTCCTCCATCACAAAAACCTACAGAGCGTCTTGCTAAGAGATAACCATCATTCAGGTTTTGGGAGTAGGAATCTGGATAATGGGAGTCCTCATATATAGGAAAGTACACTGTCTATTGCTAAAGGAGAATAAGGAATCTGGTCTACACGTGTCCTCCATCCTTAAAAAAAAACTTCAGGGTGTCTTGCTAAGGGCTAAACACGAATTTGCGTTTTTGAAGCATAAACTAGCGAAATGAAATCCTCAAATGAAGGCCACTGCACTGACTTTTCCTGAGAAAGAATAAGGAATGTGGGTGAACTATTTTCTCAATCCCCAAAAAGGTACATGGCGTCTTCCTAAGATTTAAATGAGAATCAAACTTTCGAAGCCAGTATCTGTGAACAGGTGTACTAATATACAGGCAACTGCACGGCTGTTTCTAAAAATATACGAGTCCTCAGTCCTGAAAATCTACAGGGCATCTTGCTGACAGCTAAAAAGAATAAGGGATTTGAGGCATGAATGTGGGTAATAGGAATCCTCTTTTACAGGAAAATACATGGCCTCTTGCTAAGAAGAAAGAAGAAATCTGTTTCCCACTTCTCCTCTATCAAAAAATCTACATGGCGTCAAACTAAGGGCTAAACAAGAATCAGGGTTTCAAAACAGGTATCTAGGGAAAGAGAGTCCTCACATACAGGACACTACACGACCTCCAACTTAGTACGAATAAAGAATTATTGTTGTACGCGTCCTCAATCCAAAAATTCGTAGGGTGTCTGCTATGGGACAAACAAGAAAAAGAGCTTCGATCTCCCCAAATGATTCTGAGCAATTTAGCATGCAGAGAGTATGAATCGGTCATTTCAGGACTCCAGCAACACACTGGTCCTCCTAAAAGTTGTAAATGAATATTGAGAACTCCAAGTCTGTTAGGTTCCTCGGAACAACTAAGGTCAGATTCCAGGACAAAAAGAATCTTCTTTCCATATTTGGATGTAACTCTGGCCTTAAGTGAAACCTGTAATCCTTCCCCTTCCGTGTATCTTTTTATTTTGAGAAGGGACAGGGTTTTACAGTTGCCAAATGTTTAGTACGTATTTTTAAGGTAAACAGGATCATGGAATCCACGTCCCTAGGAAAGGTCTGGCCATCTGTCTTTCGATATACTGAATTTGGAATCCAAATCGACAGGAAAAATCAGGGCATCTTACTGAGAATTAAGAGGAAATCCGGTTCTAGGAGTTCTCATTTTCCATAATCTACAGGACCCCCTGACAATGTTTAATCAGCAATCTGGGCTTCCGGGTCCCTAAATTTTCAGAGCTACTTGCATCGTGGATATGCTAAATCTGTCATTACAGATCCTCAGGATCTTTCTTGTCCTCTTGTTAGTTGTAATCCAGGATTTGGCCCTAGAAATCCTTTTTCTTTCCTGGGACCATCTACGACCATAATCATATTCCCCAGAATCAAAAGGTACATTGGTACAAAATTCCTCAATTCAGGTGACCTCAAAGTACAGAAAATTCTTGTGGGTGGGCAGGTAGGAATTGGGGTTTTGAGTTTGGAATTTTCCACATTTTGGGGAGGTCTTGGGAAGGGGAACCAGGAATCTTGGATTCCAGTTCCCAAAGAATATTATGGACGTCTTTCTCTTGATATACAATAACTGGAATTCTCAGTCACCAGGAACTGTCTCGACGTCATGCAGAGTGAAGCCAGAAGCTGGGTAATGGAGGTCATCATATACAGGAAACTACAGGCCATATTGCTAAAGATGTTTAAGGAATCTTCCTTATATGAGTCCTCAATCCCAAAAACTACAAGCCGTCTCCCTAAGATGTAACCACGAATCAGGTTTTTGAAGTAGGAATCTGGGTAATGGGATTCCTCACATAAAGGAAACTTCCCTGCCTAATGCTAAGTAAGAATAAGGAATCTGTGTTTGTCTGGTCCTCAATCCCAAAAAAGCTCAAGGTCATCTTGCGATGGGCTAAACACAAATCATGGTGTTTTCCAGCATGAATCTGGAAAATGGAGTCCTTGTTTACAGGCACTACATGACCTTTTGGTAAGAAAGAGTAAGGAATCTGGGTTACAGGAGTCCTCAATCCCAAAAATTCTACAGAGCATCTTGGAAAGTTCTAAAAAGAATCAGAGTTTCAAAGCAGGATGTGTCTAATGAGAGTCCTAATATACAGGAAAATACACAGTCACTTGCCAAGGAAGAAAAAGCTTCTGGGGTTACAGCAGTCCTCAGTCCTTAAATCACAGGCCATCTGCTGTGGCTAAACAAATCAGGTTTAGAAGCTGGACATAGTAATAGCAGTCCTCAATGCAGTATCTACATGATCTCTAGCTAAGGAGACTAAGAAACCTCTTTT
>NW_007251689.1:0-6943 GCF_000164805.1 Carlito syrichta
AGGATGATCAGTCACTGGGTCACCCATAATGAAGGGCAGTTAGGCATTGGACACCTGTTATGCAGAAGGTACAGTCACTGGGGCACCAAGTACAAAGGAGGACCTGTCATGGGTACACCCATCACAAAGGAGGCCCAGTCACTTGGCAGAGGCAGGCAAGTCACAGAAGCATCCATCAGAAATGAGGACTAGTAGTGACTAAACCCACTTACAGAAGAGATTGTCACTGTTGCCAAAAAAGGAGGGCCAATCACTGGGTCGTCTATCACAGAAGAGTGCTAGTCACTGGGGAACCAATTATTGATACACCCAACACAGTGTAGGGCAATCAGTAGGGCACTTATTATAGAGGCACAGTCATTTTGTTATCTATCATAGAAGAGACCCAGTCACTGAATCACCCATCACAGACAATGCCAGTCACTGGCCACTCATAAAAGTGGGCTACTGGACCCTGGAGCACCCTTCTTAGAGGAGGCCTGTCCTTGGGATACCTATCACTGATCAGGGCCTGTCACAGGGGCAATGATCAGAGATGACGAGGGCCTGTTAAGGATCCACCTAACACAAAGGAGAGCCAGTCACTGAACCACCCACTACAGAAGAGGGCCAATCACAGAGGAGGGCCAGTCACTGGGGCATCCATTACAAAGGAGGAGGAGTCACTTGGGAAATCATAACTGAGAAGAGTCCATCACTGGGTCACCCCTCAAAAAGAAGGACATATCACTGAGACACCCACACAAAGGAGGGCTTGTCAAGGGAACACTGATAACACATGAGCACCAGTAACTGTATCACCCATTATGAAAGAAAGAACATCACTGGGACAGCTTTCATAGAGGAAGTACAGTCACTGGACCCCCATCACTGATGAAGATCAATTACTGCGGACTTAAGCACAAAGGAGGGCTTATCACTGGTTCACTTATTCTAGAGAATGTCTACTTACTGGGACTCTATAATAGAGGAGGGATAGTCACTAGGACACCAATTATGGAGGACGGACACTCACTGTGGCACAAATAATGCAAAGGCACAGACACGTTGGAACACATGATTTTGGATGACTAATCACTGAAGCACTCATTATGTAAGAGAACAAATCACAAGGGCAGATATAACAAAGGAACTCTAATCACTGGGGCACAGATCACAGTGGAGGATAATTGTCTGGGGCATCCATCACAGATAAGGTTTAATCACTGGACACATATCACAGAGGAGTTCCAGTCACTGGGACAGCCATCCCAGGAGAGGGACAGTCACTGGGTTACATATAATAGATATGGACCAGTAATTGTGACGCCAATTGCAGAGGAGGGCATCAGAAGGGCACCCCAAACAGAGAATGACTTGACATTGACATACCCAACACTAAGAAGAGCTAATCACTGGAGCATTCATAACAGAGGAGGGTAAGACACTGGGACACCCATAATGAAGGTGGGTCCATCACTTAGGCACTCATTATGGAGGAGGCTCAGTCACTGGGACACCAATGAAAAAGGAGGGCCTGTGAATGGTGCAACAATCAAAAAGGAAGGGCAGTCAATGGGCAATCCTCTCAGAGGAGTGACAGTCCCTAAATCACCAATAATAGAAGAGGCTGTAACTGCGGCACTCATCACAGAAGCAGGGCAGTCACAAAGGCACATCTCAGAGAGGTATAGTGGTACATCCAACACAGAGAAAGGCTAATCACAGTGACACCCATTAGAGAGGATTAAAAATCATGAAGCACCAATATGGAGAAGGGTCAGATATTGGAACATCCTTCAAAAAGGAATGTTAGTTCATGAGGCAACCATTATTGTGAAGGTGACAAAAAAGGAGGGCCAGCCACTGGGTGGGGGAACAGTACTAGGGCATGAATCACAGAAAAAGCTAAGTCACTGGGAGCCATTAATGGTGAAGTGCCATCACTGATGCACCCAACACAGAGGATGATCTACACTGGTATACCCATCAAATAACAGGACCAGTCACTGGGGCGACTATAACAAAGGAGAACTAGTCACTGATATTCCCATCACAGAGAGCCACTCACTGGTCCACACATCACAGAGGAAGGCTATTCATTAGGACATTATTTATGGATGGGGTAGTCACCTGGGCACATATCAAAGAGCACACAGTCACCTCTCACACAGAGGTGCCAGTCACTGAAGTACCCATAACAGAGGAGGCCCAGTCACTGGGCACCCTTTAGAAGGAAGGCCAATTACAGGACGCTGGCCACAAAGGAGGGCATCACTGGGGTATCCATCACAGAGGAGGCCAAGTCACTGGGGAACCCATCATAAAAGTCTAGTCACTGGGGTACCAATCAAAAAGGAAGTGTAGAAATGGGGAACCCATCATAGTGGATTGCTAGTCTCTGGGGTACCCATTCAAGAGGCCAGTTACAGGGGTTCCCATTCATGGATGAGTGCCTGTCAGATGGGCACCGATTACAGAGGAGAGTCAGTCACTGGGGTAGCAATCATAGAGAAGGGTCAGTCAATGAGGCACCAAACACAGAGGAGGGATGGTCACTGAGATAGCCTCACTAAGGAAGGCCAGTCACTGGGACAGCCATCACAAAAGAGGACCAGTCAAAAGGGAACTCATCACGGAGAATGGCCAGTCACTGAACACACAACATACTGGAGGGACAGTAACTGAAGCATCCATAATAGAGGAGGACCAGTCACTATTGCACCTATCACAGAGGTGGACAAGTCACTGGGACAGCCCTTACAGAGGAGGGCTACTCACTGGGGAACACATTATAGAGAAGGCCCAGTGATGGGGTCATCTATCACCGTGGAAAGCCAATCACTGTGACACCCATCTCAAATGATAGCCAGTTAATGGGGCAACCATCATAGAGGAGGACCTGTCACTGTGGCACCCATTTTAGAGGAAGAGCAATGACTGAGACACCAATCACGAAAGAGGTTCAGTCAGTGGAACACCTATTATGGAGAAAGACTAATCACTGGAAAAGAAAGTCACTGGGGCACCCATAACAGTGAAAGGCCAGTCACTGTGTCACCCATCAAAAAGGAGACCAATCACTGGATTGCCCATAACAAAAAAGAGCCTGTAACTAAGGCACCACTCACACATGAGGGCCACTGAATGAGGTACAAAACACAGAGGAGAGACAGTCACTGATACACACATCACAAAAGAGGGCCAGTCATTGGAACAGGTATCACAGAAGAAGACCAAACACTGAGACACTCCTAATAAAGGAGGGGGCACCCATCACAAAGGAGGAGAAATCAATGTGACACCCCCTAAAAGGGGAGAGCCAGTGACTGTAACACCCCTCATGGAGGAGATACTGTCACAGATGCACCCTTCACAGAGGAGGATTAGTCACTGAGACACACACAATGGAAGGCTTGCATCAGTGGTACCTATAACAGAAAAGGACCAGTCATTGTGCCACCCATTATGAACAAGTGTCAGTCACTGGGACAACCATCACAGAGAAGGTTAAGTCACCGGTGCACACATCATGGAGGAGGGTCGATTACTGTGACACCATCATAAAGGAGATCCAATCAATGGGTCACTTTTGCACAGAGGAGTACCAGTCACTGCAGCACTCCTCACAGAGGTGGGCCTGTCATGGAGACACCCTTCACAGAAGAGGACTAGTCACTGAGACACCTACACAAAGGCCTATCATTGTGCCACCTATAACAGAAGAGTGCCAGTCACTCTGGCACCCATTGTGGATGAGTACCTGTCATTGGGACAGCAGTTATAGAGGAGGATCAGTCACTGACCCACCCATTGCTGAGGAAGGCCAATCACTGGAACACACATCACAAAGGAGGGCTTATCACTGGGGCATCCATTAAAGAGGAGGCCAGTTACTGGGACACCATTCACAAAAGAGGGTTTGTCACTAGGGTACCCATTATAGAAATGGGCCAGTCATTTGTCACAGATAACCAAGGAGACAGAGTGAGTGTGGCACCCACAATGGAGGTGGGCTAGTTAGTGAGGCACACATTTTGTTTGAAATCCAGTCCTGGGGCAGCAATTACAGAGGAATGTTTGTCATTGTGGAATCAGTTACAATGTAAAATCAATCATGATATTTTTTACAGAGGGGGGTCAGTCATTTTGGCATGAATCAAAAAGAAGAACCCATCACTCGGGCACACATTGAAGACGTGTTTATACAGGGCACCCATCAAAAGAGGACCAGTCACTGGGACAACTATCACAGAAGAGTGCCAGAAACAAGGGTACCCAACACAGAGAAGGGCTAGTTACTGTAACACCCATCAAAGACAAGGACCAATCACTGGGACATCCATCACAAAGGATGGCCAGACACTGAGGCTCCTATCACAGAAGTGGGCCAGTCATGGACTCTAGTTACTGGCATATATTACACAGAGAAAGCCTAGTCACAGAGGTACACAAAGAAAATGATGGAATGACAATAGGGCATCGATTATGGAGAGGGACATTCATTAGGACATCCTTCAGAGAGGAGGACTAGTCACCTTGGCAAACTTTATAGAGAAGAGCCAGGCATTGGGGCACAAATCAGAGAGGAGACTTAGTCACTAGGGCACTCATAACGTAGAAAGGCCAGTCACTGGGACACTCATTATGGAGGAATCCTATTCATTGGGGCTTCAATCACAAAGGAGTGACTGTCACTGGTGCAACCATAAGAATGTAGAACCAGCTGGGCTCGGTGGCTCAGCCTGTAATTCAGTGCCTTGGGAGGATGAGGTGAGTGGATTGCCTGAGCCCGCGGGTTCTAGACCTGCCTGGGCACCTTGGTGAGACCTCATCTCTACAACAAATCAAAAAATTAGCCGGGTCTGGTAGGGCATGCCTGTAGTTCCAGCTACCTGGAAGGCTGAGGTGGAAGGATCACTGGAGCCCAGCAGGTCAAGGCTGCGGTGGCTGGGAGTGGCCACTGCACTCCAGTCTGGGCAACTGAGTGAGACTCCAACTAAAAAAATGTAACTAAAAGAATGCAAAGCCAGTCACTAGGGAGCCCATCAGGCAGTCGAGCCAGTCCTCAAGGCACCCCTTAAAGAGAAAGACTAGTCACTGAGAAACCAGATGGCTTGTCACTGTTGTAATGACAACTGAGGAGAATCAGTCACTGGATCACCCATCACAGAGGGGTGCTAGTCTCTGGGACACTAATTAACGGAGAAATGACCAAGTTAGGGGAACAACTATAAGAGGGGAGGACAGTCTCTGAGTCACACATTAAAGAGGAGGCACAGTCATTTAGGCATCTATGATAGATAATTCATTCACTGGGACACCCACCACAGTTTAGACCAGTCACTGGAACACTCATAACATTGAAGCTATAGTCACTGGGTAGCTATCAAGAGGAGGACTAGTCACAGGGGCACGTTTTGGAGAGGAGGGTCGCTAGGGCATCCATTATAAAGGATGACCAGTCACTAGGGCACCAATTATAAAGGAGGGCTTTACACTGGGGCACCTATCACAGAGGAGGACCTGTCAGTGGGTCATCCATCATAGAGAAGAGAGAGTCACAAGGGCATCCATTATTGATAGTGGCTCACCACCTGTGCACAAATTAGAGGGCACCCAGTCACTCAGTCACCGATCACAAAAGAAAAAGTCAGTATATCAGCCATTACAGATGAGGACTGTTAATTGTGGCACCCATTTTGAAGGAAGAAGAGACACTGAGTCACCAGATATGAAGGAGGCCAGACAATGGAGCATCTATAATAAAGGGGGCCCAAACACTGTGATACCCTTTACAATGGAGGACTAGTGACTGAGACACCCATTATGGAGGAGGCTCAGAAACTGGAACACCCATCACGGGACAAATCACTTGGGCATCCATCAGAGGGGAGATCAGTCACTGGGACACCCATAACAGTGGAGGGTCAGGCATTTGGTTACTCATCACAGAGAATGCCTGTCCCTGGGTTATCCATAACATATGAGGGTCAGTCAATGGGACACCAAAAACAAAAAATAATCAGTCACTGATGTACCCATAACAAAGGAGGGCCACTTACTGGGGCAGGTATTACAGAATAAGGCCAATAACTGGACCACCCATCTCAAAGGAGGACCAGTCCCTGGTGCACTCATAAAAGAGGGGAGACACTCACTGTGATACCCATCACAAAGGTGCACTAGTCATAGGTTTGAAAGATAATATATGATTCAGTTCCATAAAATGAAAACAGTCAGTTAACTTGACCTAGAACATACTAAATAGCAGACATGACCAAAGGCCCATTAGAACAAAGAGGAACAAGGTAACAGCCGTATCATGGAAAGGAAACTCACTCAGAAATGAGGAAATGCAAACTCTCCAATCACAAAGAAATAAGTATTTATTTTAACTTTAGTTGGACTAGAAACCCCGTAGGTGGTTTCTGAAAAAAAATTTGACTCTACAGACCTCTATAAATGAGGAACTGGGTCAGGGACCTGGACACTAGGGAATAAATTGCTTGCTGGGTGTACCTGCACACCATACACCAGATCTTGCAAGACCGTCATTAAAGTCTCACTTCTGCTGCACTCCACATCTGTGTTCATCCTTTAATACTGGAACGGTGAGTTTATTACTCACAATTTGGGGACTCCTATGGGATAATATGCATCAGTGAGAGAGGAACCCCAGCAGAAAGGAGATGCACCCCACCTGGTTTGGTGTGTCCTACTCTGCTTTGGCGTCTCAGCTGCTCTTAGAAATGCAGGTAATTCCGAGATTATTTTGCCAGATGTAGTGGAAGCGACACACAGGAGAAAAGAAAAGCAGGAACTGCAGCAATCAGGCAACCTCGTATATCTGCCAAAGTAGGAAAAATTGGACTGCAAGTTTTGCCTTGTTGGTTGTGGAATTCTCAGAGGTTGAGTGTATATGTATATGTATATGTATATGTATATGTATATGTACATGTAT
>NW_007251690.1:0-858 GCF_000164805.1 Carlito syrichta
TCATTCCCGTACCCATTAGGAGAAATTACCCAATCATGTAAAATCAAGTTTGGAGTTCTTTCCCCTCCCTCTGTAATTGTGCATAAAAACTGCTTGCCATTGTGAATCGGGGCTCTGGTCCCTGAAGCTGCTGCTTCGGGCGGGAGCCCAGACTCGAGCCTGAATAAAGACCCTCGTGTGTTTGCATCGGAGCTGACTCTTTGTGGTCTCTATATCTCTCTCATTAGAGTCCCGGGTTCAACACAGCTAAGTCATTTAAGTAAACTTATAGATTATAGTATAGTGTTAAGTTGATAATATTAATCGTTAAAAATATTAGGAGTCAGTGAACTTGGATTGAACCTAGAGTTAACTTAGAAAAGTTTTTTGTATTAATCAGGGTTTAGAACAAAGAGTATAATATGAATGATTCATTGAACATTATGGAAAACACTTTGAACGATTTGTATTGAAATTGTGCACCTGTGACCTTAATGTAAGCACGACAGGCATCATGGAATTCAAATTGTTTGCTTGGAAATTGCAGATCTCGTGGTGGTCTTGTGATGCATAGTTTGTAAAGCACGGAACTTGTACGCCCCCAGTAAGTGATTATCACACTGCTGGAGGGTATAGAAAATGGTATATAAGTTGGAAGGAGTCCGAATAAAATTTGGCTTCAGTCCTGATCAGACTGTTCCCAGAAGAACTGCCTCCGAGTGGTCTCATATTGTTGTCCAGATTCTCTGGTGCGGGTCTTAACCCACCCTTGGTCAGTGCTGGTCACTGACATCCCTATGAAAAACCCCACATGATCATGGGGTATAAACTTTTATGTGCTATTGGATTTGGCTTGCTAGTTTTTTTTTTTTTTTTAAG
>NW_007251690.1:1653-5699 GCF_000164805.1 Carlito syrichta
GTTTTTATATGTTGTGTTTCCATTTTTGTTTCAAGAAATTTTTTAGTTTTTAATTGCTTGATTGACCCATTAGCTGTTCAAGATCATCTTCTATTTGTACAGTTTCCAAAGTTTCTCATGTTATAGATTTATGGTTTTGTTACACTGTGGTCAGATAACATACTTGATATGATTTCAATTTTTACAAGTTTGTTGAGACTTGTTTTGTGACCTAACAATGTTGGGATGATCTGTCCTTTGTTGGCATTAAAGTCTCCTACTATTATTGTCTTGCAGTCTATCTCTTCCTTTGGCTCCAATAATATTTGCTTTATATATTTGGGTGCTCTGGTGTTGGGTGCATATATATTTACAATTGTTACATACTTTTGCTGAATTAACCCCTTTATCATTATATAATGACCTCCTTTGTCTCTTTTTAGCATTTTTTAAAGTCTATTTATCTGATATAATGACTCCTACTTTCCATGTGCATGGAATATCATTTTTCATGCTCTTCTTTCAAACTGGTGTCCCTATTGGTAAGTCTTTTGTAGGCAGCATTTAGTTAGGTCTTGGTAGTGGTTGTTGTTTTTAACCCATTTAATCACTATATATCTTTAACTGGAAAATTTAATCCATTTATTCTCATTTATTATTGATAAGTATGGACTTGTTCCTGCCATTTTTAAGTTGCTTTCTAGTTGTTTTGAAGAGTCTTTGTTTCCTCCTTCCTGCTTTCTTTGTGACTTGATAGCTCTTTGTAATGGTATCTTTTGTGTATCTATTACAGGCTTCTGCTTTGTAGTTACCCTGAGGCTTACATAAAACATGTACTTATGACAGGTTAATTTAAGCTGATAACAGCTTAATTGTGATCACATATCTCCACTCTTACTTCCTCTCCTTCCATGTTTTATGTTTTTGATATCACACTCTACATCTTTTGTAACAATAAATATTAGTAATTTAATATAAAATAATAAAAGGAATACCCCCCAGTAGTTCAGGTCTTTTCTGCCCTTGCAGAGAGGGACTTGTAAACATTTACAGGTCTCATGCCACAGCCAGGGCCAGGAAGAACTATGGCCAGTCTCAAGAGATCCTCCCAGGCCTTACTGGGAAGATTTATCTGTTCCCCACCAACAGGGGAAACTTAAAAACATTTTCAGGTGCCTCTAATTACAGGCGCTGCTGTGAACTAGGGTGGGAAATAGGGTACCATCCCTGCCTTCACTCTACAGCCAGGAGCAATGCTTTCCCATAGCCAAGAGTCTCATGAAAGTTTTCAGAGGATCATTGAGTCAACAGGTTGCAGGCAAAAAGGTGCCCTCCTTAGACCTTCATACCTGGCCTCACATGATAGCAGCATCCAAGGCCTTCCTGACTGCTGGTTCCCATCCAGGTTCTCCCCAATATCATGGCCCATCCGAATGTGTCCTGGCCTCCAAGGAGGGGCTTTCAAAGAATTTTGCAGGGTGCCTTCTATGACCAATCCCCACTCAGTCCACCAGGTGGCCTCAATGACTAGTTAGGGAATATCTCACCTGCCTGGTTAGGAATGAGAAACATTTAGGGGAATGCTGTATACAACTGTACCCATGCAAAACTGCAATCTTGTCAGGAAACCTTCCTAAGGGCTCCCCATCCAGCTTTGACTAATCCCCACCACTGTAAGGGAAACGAGGAACTTCTTGAAGGGATTAATTGTACTTTTGTTGTCATTTAGTTCAAAGTATTTGTCTTAATATCCCTTGAGGTTTATTCTTGACCCTTGTTATTTGTTATAGAAATGTGTTAATAGCGACATATTTTAGATTTTTCCAGCTATAGTTGTATTAATGATTTGTAGTTAGGTTCCACTGTTTTCTGAATGCATACATTGTGCATTTTCAATGTATTAAGGTATGTTTTATGACCCAGAATATGGCCAATTTTGCTGAATGTTCCATGTGAGCTTGAAAATGATATGTATTCTGCTGTTGTTGGACTAAGCAGTCTATAGATGTTAATTATATCCAATTGTTTGATGGTACAACTATGTTCTTATTGATTTTCTGCCTACTGGATCTGTCCATTTCTGCTAGAAGGTGTTGAAGTTTCCAGCTGTGATAGTGGATTCATCTATCTCTTCTTGCAGAAAGAATTTATATACTTAAACTGGAGACAAATTAGAATTTTTGTCTCATATATTTCAATGCACTGCTGTTAGGTACATACACAGTAAAAAGTGTTATATTTATTTTCTTGGAGAATTTACTTTTGTTGTTATGTAATGCTTAATTATTAATTCCTAACTGTTTTCCTCACCCTCTGAAGTCTGCTCTATCTGAAACTAATATAGTTACCCCAGTTTTATTTTAATGTTAATGGCATATTTTTCTCTATTGCTATTTCAATCTTTTTTGTCTTTCCACTTAAAGTGAACTTCTTGTAGATAACACATAGTTGAGTGTCATTATTATTATTATTATCCACTCAGACACACTCAGTCTTATTTGTATACATAGACCATTGACATTTAAGGTGATTATAGATACAGTTGGATTAATATTTACCATATTTGCTATTGTTTTCCATTTGTTGTCCTTGTTCAATTTTCCTCTTTTTGTTTTCTACTCTTTTCCTGCCTTTTCTGGTTTTAATGGAGTATTTTATGTTATTCTAATTTGTTTCCAGTTTAAGTATATAAGTTCTTTCTTGTTACTTTTTTAAAACCTTTCTATTGGTTGTCCTAGATTTTGCAAAGTACATTCACAATCAATAAAAGTCCACTTTTTTTTTTGAGTCAGAGTCTCATTCCGTTGTCCAGGCTGGAGTGCAGTGGCACACTCATGGCCACCCCAGCCCCCATCCGCTGGGCTCAGGTGATCCTTCTGCCTCAGCCTTCCAAATAGCCGAAACTGCAGGTGCACTACCAATCCCGGCAAATTTTTTGGTTTAGTGTAGAGATGAGGTCTCATCAAGTTGCCCAGGCTGGTCTCGAACCCGTGGGTTCAGGCAATCCCCTCACCTCGGCCTCCCTAAGTGCTGGGTTTACAGGCTTAAGCCACTGTGCCCGGGTAAAATCCACTTTCAAATAATACTATATTGCTTGACAAGTAGTACAAGTATAATAACAAAATATTTCTAACTTCTCCCTCCTGTATTTTGTATCATTGCTACCACTCATTTCACTTATATATAAACTATAATCATCTAATATGTTATTGCTATTTATTACTCTGGACACACTATTAGCTGCTATATCAATTAAGAAAATGGAAAGTTCTTTCTTCATTTTTTCTCTATATTCTTCCTTTATGAAGATATAAATTTCCTACTTTTCTCTGAAGAACTACTTTTAACATTTCTTGCAAGGCAGGTCTACTGGCAACAAATTCCTTCGATTTTCATTTGTCTGAGAATGTCTTAATTTTCCCTTCAAGCTTGCAGAATATTTTGTCCAAATCCTTCTTACAGATGTGCCATGACACCCCACTATGATTTTAATTTGCATCCTCACCAACGTGCTGCTTTCTTAACAGTTCATCACGGACAGCTTTCCCTGCCAGTACATAGAGGCCCTTAAGAAACAAAGACAAGCCAAAACACAAAGTGATGCTACTGCACTGTATAAACGCACCAGAATTCTTTCTATCCGGTTTCCTCCTATTCGTTGTTTTCCTCAATTTTTTTTATTTTTTAATTCCAAGTGATCGAGTTGGCAGGTGAAGCTAGGGAAATTTCGGGGCTGCAGCAGAGTTCCAAGCTCATTAACGCTGGCAGCAGCCTTAGAAAACCACGTGCAAGCGAGCAACCCGCTGCAGGAAACCTCGCACCGACCCGACGGCCGTCGGACGCTCACCGGACGCGCCCGCAGCAGTTCCGCCCTCTGGTCCGGGAGGCCCGAGGTCACGACCCCTACCAAGCCAGGAACTGAGAGACCCCAGAGCACGCGCATCAACAGCCAAGGCCGGCCCAAGCTGGCGACGACCCGCGTCTGTCTGCGTCCTACGCCCGTCCTACCATCATCAGCTTCCGGCTTTTACAATATCCCGCCCCCGGGCGCCGCGCCAGGCCCGGCA
>NW_007251691.1:0-1035 GCF_000164805.1 Carlito syrichta
CGTCATGGTTCATTTTTCCATTTTCCCACTGTGCCGCTTGGCCTTTTCTAACATATGCAAGGGTTAAACTCTGAAGCACATCAAGAATGCTTTCTTTCACTTGGTTATAAGTTACTAGATATTGCTTAAGTAATAAATGATATAAGTATATTCACTCCTTATTTGATTTAGAATTATGTAGTTTAGTGTTTAGACATAAGGTTTTTTAGAAGCACAAGTTTATAGTAAGTTCATTATGAATTCATTATAAGTTCTAGCACTTATATAGGAGTTATGTAGGTGATTTATAACACTGTTTTCACTGACTTAGGATAAAGGTTATCTTTAAGGTTTTTACTTAATTCAATAGTTAAAACTCTAAGTTAACATTTATAAAGTGGGTTTTCACTGAACTCATAATATACTAATCAGACACTTTTATGATAACTTAGCTAAAGACAGAAAGCAACCTTGGGGGCCTGGGAAACATTACTAAAAGATTCTTTTGAGTTCTCTTTAGAAATAAGCACTGCAGGATAAGAGAAAAGTAACGGAGACACCTGGACAAGAAAGGCGATTACAAGCTCTGAAGGTCATAAAGCCCCAGAAAGAAAACTACTGCTACATGAAGAACTTTATACTTGGAAACTTTCTGGAGACAGTTCAAGGACTGTAATTCGGGACTTTAGACTAAAACTATCATCTTTGGCCTTATGAATAAGGCTCATTGTCTGAATGTTTACAGGGTTCTTGGCTTGTTTGTTGCTAAGGCCACTAGATGGTAGTAACCTGTAGAGGATATGTACGTGAAGGAATTTTCTTTGTCTTGCCCCTTTATGAATGGTATAAAAAGCTCTGTGTTAACTAACATTAAATGGTCTTCTGTTCAAGAAACAGGTGTCCGGGTATAATATTTTCATCCTTTGCCTATCCGTCTCTCCTTCAGGAAATCTCATGACCCGGCAAGGGGCTGGACCCCTTCAATCTTAATTACTTCTTTTCTAAACCTTATATAACTGAGTAAAATTATCATTTCAGATAAACTGGTTGCTATCA
>NW_007251691.1:1055-2407 GCF_000164805.1 Carlito syrichta
GGCACAATGAAAGTATCTACTGTTCACTCTGAAAGAATAAATTAGATAATGGGGGCTAGCTTCTTCTGATTTAGAAATCAACTTTGTAAGTCTTTTTCTACTCTCTGAGATCAATGAACTCAGCTTCTTTACATTTGGATAGAAATTTCTCAAATTCAGTACTATTAAGTGGTGATTATGCAATAAAATAATAATCTCACATAGACCACACACGTAATCGTAGGTAGTAGCCAAGGTGGAAATCCCAAAACATTCATCTGAATGATGACTAAAATGCAGCCAGATGTTGGAATTCATGGTTTTCAAAGGCAGCTGACATCTATAACACAAGTTTCTGAGGCTCTAAGAAAGTTGCAACAGGGAGTCTGTCAAAGTGCTGCAAAAAAAAAAAAAAAAAAAAAAGCTAGGTAAATAATACAGGCTTAATTAGTTAGGTGGTTAGCAGCTTTGACCTCATATGAAAGAAAAAACTAAAAATGTGTTTAGAATGCCAGATGACTGACTGTACATTTGTCTTGTCAACTTCTCGTTTGTTCAAGGTGAGGCAGAAAGGCACACCACCGCTTTCTGACAGTGTTCTTCTTTTGTAAAGGGGGCATGATTAAGAAGACCCACATCAATGGAGATATTGTCCACTACATAATACTAAACTCCAAAATAAGATCAGCAGGTGACTTCTCTTTGACCCCTGTTCCCTAATATGTAGTCATAATATAGTCAAGAAACAGGAAAAAGAGGACAAGGAAAGAATAAATAGGGAAAAGAAGAAGCCATGAATGTAGTCACAGAAAATGACCTGCTAGTAAGTTGAAGAAATCACTTATTATGTCAACTTCCATAGTCATTTTTTCAAACCCACAACTAGTTTTAGAATGTATTCGATAAGAAAGTGGACCTATAAGTTATTAAATCTACCTGTGGTAGAATTAAATTTTTCTTTCTGCCACAAAAATTTCTGAAAAAGGAGGCTTAAAACTGCCCATCTCCAAGCAACTTGTATTTCCTCAGGACCCAGATTTGAATAGGTCAGAATCTCTTCCAGAAAATCATAAACTCCATCAGAGAAACAGCTCATGTCTCAGAGTCCCTAAGCAAAAGATAAATAAAGGCATAAATATTTGTGACAAAACTACAAATAAACCAGGGAAATAAAAGTCATTGTGGATACAACTTTAACAGTGAAAGAGAGAAATAAATAGTACATACCAATAATTTCAGTCATAGTATACTTGATGAAATACGTTGTGATTTCACACAATTTTTGAGGTTGCTGATGAAAAATTTGAGGAAATTGAAAAGCAAAGCAGTTGCTTTAGGGTCAACTAAAGCCAAATACAACAGACCACTTCTGC
>NW_007251691.1:2658-5330 GCF_000164805.1 Carlito syrichta
GGAAAGCGATGAGAAAAAAAATAAATCATTTTCCTTACTCATCCCTAATCTACCATA
The DNA here is from genome assembly GCF_000164805.1 of Carlito syrichta. NCBI lineage: Eukaryota > Metazoa > Chordata > Mammalia > Primates > Tarsiidae > Carlito > Carlito syrichta. Next base: position 2,716 of record NW_007251691.1, read on the forward strand.
TATTAGCATCCTAAATTAGGATGATATGCTATAATAATTGAATACTAATCTTCAGTAATATTACTTGAATGCACAGTGGTATTCATTCAAGTGATGAGTAAGTAATATTCAGATCCAGAGCTAGAAAATGAGAAAGAAAGTTGAACAAGCAATCCTGCCATCAAGGTAATGGTCACAGTTCACTGCCAAGGGTGAACACTATGATGACGCAGTCAGATCATCCATTGGTGAAGATCACCCAGCTTACTGCCAAGAATGCCATTAGCTCACAGACATCTGCTTATCGGCTGCCAGCCCCTTCAGGAACTGCTTTATCAGCAATGAGCCTCCTAGTTCAAGGCCATGCTTGGCTTCCCACCAATTGATTGATCAGTGTGAGAATATGAAGGCCGGGTTATTTCAGACCACCTAGCGACAACTCAGAAGGGTCACTGTGATGGCAGAGTTGACCAAGGCTGTCACTGGTCCTGCATCACTTCTGAAGATCCTTCTGTCCAATTCTGCTTTTGCTTTACAGTGGCACTATTTTTATGCTTCTGAAATATGCCAAGCTCCAAGTTTTCAAATGTAGCAAGTTGAGCTATCTTTACAGTTACCCTACAACATTCCCCAAATCACTACCTCCAAGAAGCACTGTTTAGAAAGGGTTGTGAACCGCATCCTGTGGATCCTGCCTCTGTGATCGTGATCCTACTCCCTCCGAGACAAGAGTCCTGGGTCATGATAGCAGGTAAGGCAGGAAAATGACAGAAGATAAACATCAACTCAGAGCCAGCCAGAGCAACGTAGCATTCAGTCAATGTTTATCCAATGAATGTTTATTCAATGCAGAAGTCTGTCTATATCCAATGAATCTACAATTCTGGGTACAGACCCAACAATACCAATATCCAGCAAACCCAAAATCAGTTCCAAGGATTCAATGACCAGATTAAAATTTGTAAGCTCCTCTAAGAATACAGACTGTGTCTCATTCTTCTTTGGACATCTGATGGCATCTAACACGATGTCTTGAATTTAGCAGTAATTTAATAATATCACTTGAATAAACAGGTTTAAAAGACTCATCATTTTGAGCTAAAAAGACATTTATGAGTGTATCTATGGCAATCGTGATGTAATGTCCCACCAAGTACCAAGGTGTGAAGATACGACACAGGCAGATTTCGTTTCATTGAAATAGATACATACTTCATAATATACCCATGAAATTTTTCACGTAAATAATGAAAAAGTGACAACAAAGAAACACTATAGACTCCCAAGTAAAGGTGTGAACTGTACCCAAACATTTCCAGCAACTAGAATAGTCCTTGCACATGGAAAAATTTTTAAAATATTTGCTCAATGGATGAGTAAATGAAAAATGAATAATCAAAATAACAATATTAAAATAGAAACGAAAGGCAAAATCAGGAAAACTGAAAATCAGGTCAGACCACAGTGTTCTGAAAAATCCAATTATCCACAAACAGAGTAGTAGATTACTTATTTCATGACTGTATTTCAGATGGCCACATTTCAGAGAAATTACCATTATTATTAGTAGTAGTAGAGACAAGGTCTTGCTACATTGCCCAGGATGGCCTCAAGCTTCTGGGCCCAAGCCATTCTCCTGTCTTGGCCTTCCAGAGTGTTGAGATTACAGCAGTGAGCCACCACACCCAGCCCCAAACTTAATTTTTTAATGACATAAAAGAACAAGACTCATCTAATTTTAAACAACTCATAGCAAACAAATAGTGGACATCTGGTTGAAGGTTAGCCATCATAATTATGACACAACAGCGTTCAATATCATAGACCACAGTTTCTTGAAATCAAGCACAAAACTGACAACTTTCAAAGGAAAAAATACTTTCTTATGCTCCTAAAGTAAACTTAAATCAGTTTCAATATGTTATTTTGATACCTACAAAGTTTAAATTAGCATTTATTACCCTGACAAAAAAGACAAAGGCAAGACAAATTTATAAATTAAATACAAAAATAACTACATAACCAATTAAATTTAATGATCTGATCCCAAACCAGGCAAAGTGAGGACCAAACAGAAGCCCAAACTTTACCTGTGTAAGGTTTGCTTGTATACCTAAGCCTGGATTGTACCACACATCTTTAAAATAAAATATTAAAATAAATTCAAATTAATAGTACAAAGCATTGTGCAACAAACATTGGTTTTCTGCTCTCCACAGCCTCAACCAACAGGGTTCAAGTGGTTCTTCCGCCTCAGCCACCCAAGTACCTGGAACTACAGGCTCATGGTGCCATGTCGGTTAATTTTTAAATTCTTTTGTAGATTCTTGAAGTCTTTCTAGGTTGAACAGGCTGAACTCCTGGGTTCAGGCAATTCTCCTGCCTTGGCCTCCCAATTTGCTGGGATTACAGGCTCATGTGAGCCACCGCATCCCACCTTGAGATAATTTAAACTGTCACCTGAGTTCGGTTCACCCGAGCATGTAAGCCGTTAGAAAGGATATAATCACCCCATTTTTACTGTAGACACCGAGATTGAAAAAGCTGTGTAGACAGGTGTCCTAGTGGCATGATAGGTCCTTGCAGATCTGTGACCTTGGACAGGCAACTTTTCCTCTCTGGACCTCAGTGACCCC
>NW_007251692.1:0-1843 GCF_000164805.1 Carlito syrichta
GTCATTCACTAGCTATTTTCTGTAGGCCTCCATGAGTGCTCATGGAATACTGGGATCTGGATAAGACAATTATAAGCTCCAGTGATAAGCAGGCACACAAATGTCTGGTATCTGATATGAGAAATCTACACAGCCCAATCTACTTCTACAAACTTTTCTTTTCCTTGTAAAGCAAAAAGGCTTAGGCCATCAGGGAAGGGGTAGCGAAGGCTGGAGTAGGACAAAAGAGAACTAATCCACCTATGGGTTTCAACAGGTAACCAACTTTCACTTAAGACCTTATACTGGTAGAAGAATATGTCTTCTCCTCCTCCTGGGATGAGGTGGGGAAACTCCTGCCTGCTAGCAACAATACCAGGTGGAGATTGGTTATTATATAGAGGAGTAGGGAAAGGCAAGGGAGAAAGGAATGCTAAAAAAGCCCCATACCTGTGGATTGGTACACAGGGTTTGTGTGAGCCTGAGCCTAGACCCACCCGAACAATTGCCTGTTCCACTGTGAACCTGGCTTGGAATACTAAGTCACTTCATTCTACTGTATGGAGCAAGACTGTAAAGACAGAGACTCTCTGTGTTGAATAGATTTTAAAATTCTGGGAAAAGAATAATGTACAGAGTATGTTCATAGAATTCATCATAACTGAAAAAAGAGAAAAAACTAAAAAAAAAAGAACTGAGATATATGGAAAATATTAATATAAAATATGAGAATTGGAGTCTCACAAATAAAAGAGAAAACAGAAAAGATATTTGAAGAAACCATGTCTAAAAGTTCTCCAGAAATTATGAAAAACATAAAACCAGAGCATATAAAAAATGAATAAGAATAAAAGAATCAGCTAAAATATTAAAACTGTCAACAGCCAAGTGTCAGACTTTAAATGGCAACTGACCAAAGAAGAGATTTCAATCGTTTACAAGCTATTTTCTATAGGCCTCCATGAGTGCTCATGGAAGATAGGGGATCACTGTAAGCCCCTAGCGACAAGCAGGTACAGAAATATCTGGTGTCTGATAGCAGAAATCCACATAGCCCCTTCTACTTCTACAAACTTTTTTCCTTATAAAGCAAAAAGGCTTAGGTCATCAGGGAAAGGGTAGCCAAGGCTGGAGTGGGACAAAAGAAAACTACTCCACCTATGGGTGAAAACCATAGCATGAAACACGTAAAATCAGAGCATAAAAGACTATCTCTATAGTCTTGCACCATACAGTAGAATGATAGTTCCTTGAAAAGATAGACGAGTGAGTGCACAAATAATATTAGAAATGAATAATAAAGAAAACCATAAATAAAAATAAAGTATAGTTTAAAATATAACAAATGTTAAAAATCCATGCAGTGCATCATTCCAACATATGATATTCTGAAAAAGGCAAAAATACAATACTGTACTGTGGATGCATGCTATTATTGTTATTATATGTTTTTCCAAACACATAGAACATACAATACCAAGAGTGAAAGCTAATGTAAATAATGTTTCAATGAAAGTTCAATGATTATAAAAATGTACCACTCTTGTAGGGGATGTTGATAATGAGGGAAGCTATGCATGCCATGTGTTGGGACAAGAAGTACATGGAATATCTTTCTATCTTCTGCTCAATATTGTTGTGAACCTAAAAATGCTCTAAAATTATACATACATATATATACACACACACATATATATGAAATGTTAATAAATTTGAAAACTTAGATACAAGGATAAGAATGAAAGACTCAAGAGGGAACAGAAAACAAGAACAATACTATAACTGGAAAGGCAATTAAAATAATTCAAAAATCTTTCCATAAAAAATTGCCATATTTAAATAATTTTATAGATACTTTCTATCA
>NW_007251692.1:2340-3077 GCF_000164805.1 Carlito syrichta
CCACTTTTGAATCAAGATCTATGTGTTTTAATATATTAACAGATAGAAGAAAAGAAATATATGATCTTTTCAACAAATGAACAGAGAATTTAATTAAAGTAAACACTCATTAAAAACATCATTGCAAATTAGAAGTAGAAAAATAACCTTATTTACATGACAACAAAAATTTGCCAATAACAGAGATAAATTCAAATGTTGAAAATAATAAAAAGGGAGTTTAAGTAAAGTGCTATTTGGGGTAAAATTAGCACAATCTCTTAAAAGATAGTTTGTCATTATATTGCATATTTAGCACTTTCATATAATTGAGCAACTTCATTTAATAATGTAAATTTATACATAGGTATAATATCCAGAAATGCTCTTGTGTACTTACACCTGCAGACATGTATAAGAACCTTCATATTAGTATCTTTGAAACACTAACATGTTTTTTTACTTGAAAAAATATGTATCCTTTCACAGGAGAATGGCTAATAAAATTGTGGAATAAAACAATTCAGTTCTATGCAAGACTTGAAAAAGAGTGACCTATTGGTGTACGCATCAGGAATCGGGAATCTCAGCAATGTAATGTAATGCTAGGCATAAAAGCATATTATATAAATGCATACCACATACTACCATTTCATAAAGTTCAAAAACAGACTAATCTAACCAATATTTTGTTAATGATAGATATTCGATACTAATACATTAATAATACTGAACATTTTTTAAATGATGGTTCTTCT
>NW_007251693.1:0-5368 GCF_000164805.1 Carlito syrichta
CCATACTTTGCTGAATACATAATAATTATACATATTTATGGAGTACAGTGGGTATTTTATACATTTATGCAATGTAGAATGATCAAATTGGGTTAATTACCATATCCATCACCTCAAACTTTTATCATTATTTGTGTTTGCAAACATTCAAAATCCTCTCTCCTAGCTATTTGAAAAACTAATTTAAATTGCCATTTGCTATAGTTATCCTACAGTACTATAAAAACTGGAACTTATTCCTCCTAGCTAACTATAATTTTGAGGAAGGTGATCTACTGACCACCTGTATGAAACTGTACCCTAATATGAATGATAATTATAGGTGGGTTTTTATGCTAACTTAGCTCCTAAAACCTTGATAAATGAACACCTACAACTATAATAAGTGAGAAAACAAGGCTATTCAATTTAATCTGTATGTGTGTTCCTATTCTCAAGCAGGTAGAATTCATTGTATATTAGTATTCAAAATCATATATATTCTACAGGACAAGTTGTGTGATAATTCATGAGTTATCTCCATCGTAAAGTAGAACATACTATTATTTACTTTAAAACAGATTAGAAATAAGCAAAGGAGAGTTTTTTAAAAATAATTACATTCACTTTGTTTTTTTCTCTTTATTTTAAAGATGTGGAGTACAATTCAGGGTTAGGTATACAAATGTTCATTATGCAGGTACCCCTGTTGATGAGATGTGCCCTCCCTCCCTTGGCAGTTTCCCACTATTGCCAATCCCTTTCTTAGAGTATTATGATTATTGTTTAAGGTTCGCTTTTGAGTGAGAACACATGGTACTCTGTTCTTTGTTTCTCTGATAGATCACTGAGTATGAGAGACTCTGAATCCATCCAAGTTGCTGTGAAGTTCATATGTTTGTTCTTCTTCATGGTTGTGTAATATTCCATTGTATGTATATAATCATACTATTTTAAACCAGTCAAGCTTCTGTGGGCAGCATGGTTGGTTCCATGTTTTTGCTATTGTGAATAGAGCTACAACAAACATGTGTGTGCAGGTATCTATTTGGTAGAATGACTTGAGTTCCTCCGGGTATATTCCCAATAGGGGAATGGCTGGGTCATATGGAAGGTCAATTTCTAGCTCTTTCAGATATTGCCACACTGTCTTCCAAAGAGGTTGCACTAGTTTGCATTCCCACCAGCAGTGCAGAAGCGTTCCTTTTTCTTCACATCCTTGCCAGCATCTATTGGTGTTTGTTTTATTAATGATGGCCATACTTACTGGGGTTAGGTGGTATTTCAATGTGGTTTTGATTTGCATTTCTTTGATGATGAGTAAGGCTGAACACTTTTTCATGTGTCTGTTGGCTGCCCATGTATCTTCTTTTGAGGAGTGTCTATTCATGTCTTTTGCTCACTTTTTAATAGGGCTGTTTGTTTTTTTCCTTTCAGCACGTTTGAGTTCCTTGTAGATCCTAGTCAGGACTTTGTCAGATATATAGCTGGCAAATATGTTTTCCATTGTATGGGCTGAGCCAACTTAAAGTAGGGTTTCTTACACAGAAATGAAGCAAAATATAAGTTTTTCCTCAGGGAAAAAATTTCAAGAAACAATAAAGTAACCAAAGAGATGTCTTTCATATTCTAGAACTACACACACTCGCAAGGAAAAATGTTGCTTCTGCTTGTGCAAAAAAAAAAAAAATTTTAGATATGAGAGTTGCTTAAGTTCATTTACAGTGAAAAGGAGTTAGTAGTGTAACTATATGAGAATAACACTATGAAATGCGATTATTTTATTAAATATTATGGAAGGAGCCAAAGCCAGTAATCCAAAAGTACATACCCTTTTCAGTTGGGACAGAAGAGCAAAATAAATCACTAATTCTATTGCAAGCAGTAAATTGCAATAAGCTTGTCTACTGGACAAACAGTAAAGATACTTGCTTAGAGCAACATAACCAAATATATCTGTCTTTACAAATAAAAATATTGTTATTTAAATGTGGTTCAAGATTTCATACACAATCTTACAGGCACTAAATATAATTTTTTTTTGAGTTAGAGTCTCCCTCTGTCACCCAGGCTGGAGTACAGTGGTACACTCATGGACACTGCAGTCTTGACCTGCTGAGCTCAGGTGATCCATCTGACTCAGTCTTCCAAGTAGCTGGAACCACAAGTGTATGCCACCATATCTTGCTAATTTTTTTTTCTTTTTTTTTTAATGTAGAGACTAGGTCTCACCAAGTTGCTCAGGCTGTTCTTAAACCCTTGGGCTCAGGCAATCCTTTCACTTCTGCCTCCCAAAGTGCTGGGACTACAGGTGTGAGCCACCACACCCAGCACTAAATATAAATTTTGACAGTAACAAATTTTAAAAAAACAGGCTGGGAGCAGTGGCTAATGCCTATCATCCCAACATTTTGAGAGGCCAAGGTAAAAGGATTACTTGAGCCCAGGAGTTCAAGACTAGACTAGTTAAATTAGTAAGACCTCCATCTTTGAGGAAAAAAAAGTTATCCAGGCATGGCAGGTAGCTCCTGCCTATATCCCAGCTTCTCAGGAGGTTGAAGTTGGAAAATCCCTTGAGCCCAGGAGATTGAGGCTACAGAGAACTATAATCGTGCCACTGCACTCCAGTCTGGGTGATCAAGCATCTGGGTGTCATCTGTCAATAGATAGATGACAGATAGGTAGACAGATAGGTAGGTAGGTAGATAGGCTGATAGCTAGCTAGCTAGATAGATAGACAGATAAATGAATAGATGATAGATGATAAAACAAAGCAATATGACTAGTCAATTCAATCAAGTGATTTTGTAATTTCTACAAAATATATTTTTGGAGACAGTTATGATTAAGCTCCTGACATTTATAGTTTCCTTAATCAAGAAAAGTCAGATTGTTTTTAATAGATTATCACAAGCATAATACCTCACTTTCATTTTCTCTGACAAATGAGTTAGTTAACATCATCAAACTTTAGACTGTAATCAAGAAATTTAATAAAGTAATAATGAAAGTAACATCCAAATCAGATAAGCTAAAGAGATTTTTGCTAATTACTAAGTGTCCATGATTTGTCCAGAGAGCATGACTTACTATTAAGTTCTAGCATGATACAATCTGTGATCACTGGGCTCTCTGCAAACACTTCAGAAGAAGTAGTTACAAAAGAAAGACAAGGAAAGTAGGGAAATGAAGTTATAAAGTTTCAGGCTAACAAAATCAACATGCAACAACCAGTGAATAGCTGGATATTTCAAACTATCCAAAATAGACATTAAGAATACAATCCAGGCCAGGCTCAGCAGCTCAGCCTGTAATCCCAGCACATTGGGAGGCCGAGGCAAGGAAAAAGTTTCAACAAAGCTAATTTTTAAAGGGCCTATATGGCAAACAATCTCGTTACACTTTGTGTACACAAAAGACTTATTAAGTCTAAATAAGTAAACAGGGCCGGGCTTGGTGGCTCAGCCTGTAATCCCAGTACTTTGGGAGACCGAGGCAAGTGGATTACCTGAGCCCGCGGGTTCGAAACCCACCTGGCAACTGGGCGAGACCTTGTCTCTACAAGAAATCAAAAATTATCCAGGCATGGTAGCACATGTAGGTAGTTCCAGCTACTTAGAAGGCGGAGGCAGAAGGATTGCCGGAGCCCAGCAGGTTGAGGCTGCGGTGACCCCTGAGCATGCCACTGCACTCCAGCCTGGGTGACGGAGTGAGACTCCGACTCAAAAAAAAAAAAAAAAGAATACAGTCCCATTCACAATAACAACAAAAAATAAATTCTCCGGTGTACATTTTACCAAGGAAGTGAAAGACCCGAAGACCTGTATACTGAAAACTATAAATCACTGAAATTGAACAAAACACAAATAAATGGAAGGATACCTCATGCTCATGAATTGGAAGAATCAATAGCTTTGTTTTTATTTTTTATGAATACATAATGTTTGGACATATTTATGAAGTACATGTGATATTTTGATACAAGAATACAATATGTAATTATCAAATTTGGTTAATTGGGATATTCATTACCTCAAATATTTATTTCCTTATGTTGGAGATGTTCCAAAGCTTCTTTTCTAGCTTTTGTGAAATATACAATAAATCATTGCTAACAATAGTTGCCCTATTGTGCTATCAAACACTAGATCTTATTTCTTCTACCTAACTACATTTTTGTACCCATCAGCCAACTCCCCCCCATAACCTCCTCTCCACTACCCTTCTCTGTTTTCTGGTAACCACCATTCTACTTATGACTTCCATGAGATACTTTTAGCTCCTACACATGAGTGAGAATATAGAATAATTGTCTATGTCTGGCTTGTTTCACTTAACGTCCTACCATTCCATCCATATTGCTGAAAATGAAAGGATTTTATTTTTTCTTATGGTTGAATAGTATTTCATTGTGTCTTTATGTCACATTTTTCTTAACCATTCAGTCATTGCTGAGTACTTGGGGTGAGTCCATGTTTTGACTGTTGTGAATAAAGCTGCAATAAACATGGGAATGCAGATATATTTTTGATATACTGATTCTCCTTCATTTGGCTAAATAACCAGTAGCTGAATTGCTGGATCATATGACGGTTCTGTTTTTAATGGTTAAGGCTCTCTATACTGTTTTCCACAGTGACTATACTAATTTACATTCCTATCAACAACGCATGATCATTTCCTTTCTCTGTATCCTCCTTAGCATTTGTCATCTCCTGTCTTTTTGGTAAAAGCCATTTTACTGAGCTGAGGTGATTTCTTACTGTGATTTTGATTTCATTTCCCTGATGACTAGTGATGTCGAACATTTTTTTCATATACCTGTCGGCCATTTGTATGTCTATTTTGAGAAATGTCAACTCCAATATTTTGCTTATTTTTAATCAGATTTTTTTTTTGCTATTGAGTCCCTTGTATATTCTGGTTATTAATTCCATATTAGTGAATAGTTTGAAAAATATTTTATCCCATTCGGTAGGTTTGCCTCCTCACGTTGTAGATGTTTCCTTTCCTGTGCAGAAGCTTTTTGGCTTAAAGTAATCCCGTCTGTCAATATTTGCTTTGGTTGCCTGTGCTTTTAAGGTCTTACTCAAAAAATCTTTGCTCAAACCATTGATCTGAAGCATTTTACCTACGTTTTCTACTAGTGATTTTATAGTTTTGAGTCTTATATTTAAGTCTTCAATACATTTTGAGTTGAATTTTATATATAAGAAGTCAGAGTTCAGTTTCACTCTTCTGCATGTGATTATTCAGTTTTTGCAGTGCTATTTATTGAAGAGACTGCCCTTTCCTAAATTTATGTTCTTGGCACTTTTGTTGAAAATCAATCGACTATAAATATGTGGATTTGTTTCCAGTGGCCTATGTGTTTGTCTTTTATGCCATT
>NW_007251693.1:5791-7197 GCF_000164805.1 Carlito syrichta
GGACAATTTGACTTCCTCTTTTCTAAGAACAATGCCTTTTATTTCTCTTTCTTCATTGCTCTAACTAGGACTTCCAGTTCTATGTTGAATAAAAGTGGTGAAAGTAGACACCCTTTTCTTATTCCAGATCTTAAAGAATAAGCTTTCAGCTTTTCCCCACTCAGTGTGATGTTAACTGTGGGTCTGTCATATATGAACTTTAATATTATGAGGTGCATTCTTTCTATAACTGATTCATTGGGAGTTTTTGTTATGGAAATGTGTTGAACTTTATCAAATGCTACTACCTCTGTGTCTATTGAGATGATTATATGTTTTGGTCCTTCATTCTGTTGAAGGGATATATCACATTTATTGACATATGTAGGTTGAATCATTCTTGCATCCCTATGAAAAACCCCACATGATCATGGGGTATAATCTTTTATGTGCTATTAGATTTGGCTTGCTAGTATTTTTTTTTTTTTAGGATTTTTGCATCTACAGTTATCAAAATATTGGCCTGTAGTTGTCTTTTGCCCTGATCTGGATATCAGTGTGATGCAGGCCTCATAAAATAGATTTGGCTACATTCCCTTCCCCTCCCCCTTCCAATTTTTGAAATAGTTTGAGAATAATTGGTATTTATTCATCTTAAAAATTAGGTAGAATTCAATGGTGAAGCCATATGGTCCTGAATTTTTCTTTACTGGGAAACTTTTTATTACTGATTCAAGCATGTTACCCACTAGTGGTCTGTTCAAGTTTTCTATTTCTTCATGGTTCAAGTTTCATAGATTGTATGTATCCAATAATTTATCCATTTTAATAGGTTTTCCAATTTGTTGGTATATAGTTGTTCATAATATCTGTAATGAACTTTTGCATGTCCCTGGTATCAACTGTAATTTGTCCTTCATCTTTGATTTTATCCCATTGGATCTTCTTTTTTCTTAGTCTACCTAAAGGTTTGATTTTATCTTTTCAAAAATATCTTTCCATATTGTTGATTTTATTTTTTTAGACTGTTTTATTTTGAACTTTATTTTTTTCTTCCTATAATTTAGAGTTTTGTTTGTTCATATTTTTCTAGTTCCTTGAGGTGCATTATTATTTGAAATCTTTCTACTTTTTAATATAGGCATTTATTTCTATAAACTTTCTCCTTAGTACTACTTTTGCTATTTATCATAGGTTTTTATATGTTGTGTTTCCATTTTTGTTTCAAGAAATTTTTTAGTTTTTAATTGCTTGATTGACCCATTAGCTGTTCAAGATCATCTTCTATTTGTACAGTTTCCAAAGTTTCTCATGTTATAGATTTATGGTTTTGTTACACTGTGGTCAGATAACATACTTGATATGATTTCAATTTTTACAAGTTTGTTGAGACTTGTTTTGTGACCTAACAATGTTGGGATGATCTG
>NW_007251694.1:0-1706 GCF_000164805.1 Carlito syrichta
GCAAGCTAGTTAATTCAGCTGTCTGGCAAGCAGGCCAGCGATTTAAGTCAGTGAGTTAAGCTAGCTGGCTAGCCAGGTAACGATCTTAAGTCAGTTGGCTAACCAGCTGGTTTGCTAATTAAGTCAGCTACTAAAGTCTGCTTACTAGCCTGCTAGCTAGCTAGGTAGAGAGCTAGTTAAGTTAGCTGGGTAGTCAGCTGGCTAACTAGCTAAGTCTGCTAGTTGTGCCAGCTGGCTAGCTGGTTAAGTAAACTAGTTAAGTCTGCTGGCCACCCAGCAGGATAACTATGTAACAAGCTTGTTAATTTAGCTGACTAGCCAGCTGGATAGTTTTTTAATTCAGTTACTTAATTCATCCAGCTTCCCAGCTGGCTAGCTAGGTAGCTAGCTAGTTAAGTCAGCTGGTTAGCCAGCTGGCTAGCTAGTTAAGTCACCTAGTTAAGTCAACTCACTAGCCAGCTGATTATCTAGTTAGCTAGGTAGTTAATTAAGCAGTCAAGCCAGCGGTATATTTTGCTAGGTAGCTAGTTAAGTCAGCTTGCTAGCCACCTGGCTGGCAGGAGATGTCAGCTAGTTAAGTCAGCTGGCTAGCCAGCTGGCTAACTAGTTATGTCAGATAGTTGAGTCAGCTGGCTAGGCAGTTGGCTAGCTGGATAAGTAAGCTAGTTAATTCAAGTGGGAAGCCAACTCAAGTTAATTCAAGTAGGTATCTCTCTAGGTAATTCAGCTGGCTAGCCAACAGGCTAGCTCTTTAATCAGCTAGTTAAGTCAGTTGACTAGTGCCCTAGGTAGGTAGACAGCTAGCTAATTAAGTCAGCTGGCTAGCTGGCTGGCTAGCTAGTAAAGTCAGCAAGTTAAGTGAGTTGGCTAGCCACCTGGCTAGCTAGGTGGCTATCTAGTTAAGTCAGCTAGTTAAGTCAGCTGGCTAGCCAGCTGAATAGCTAGGTGGTTGGCAAGATAAGATGGCTGGTAAGCTGACTGGTCAGGTAAGTGATCAGGTAATTAATCCAGCTGGCTAGCCAACTGACCAGCAGGGTCGCTGGCTAGTTAAGTCAGCTTTCTATCCCATTGTCAGTCAGATGGCTTGCTATTTAAGCCAGCTGGCTAGGCAGCTGGCCAGCCTGCTAGCTAGCTAGATGGCTGCCTAGCCAGCTAGTCAGTCGGGAAGCTAGCTAGTTAAGCAAGCTTGCTAGCTATCTACCCAACCAGGTAGCAAACTAATTAAGTCAGCTGGCTGGCCAGCTTGCTACCTGGTTAAGTCAGCTGTTTATGTCAGCTTGCTAACCACCTGGCTAGGAAAGTTGCTAGCTAATTAAGTTAGCTGATTAGCCAGATGGCTAGCTAGTTAAGTCAGTGAGTTTAGTGAACTGCCTAGCCAGCTGGTTAGCTAGGTGGCTAGCTAGTTAAGTCAGCTGGCAAGCAGTATGGCTATCGAGGTAAATCAACTAGTTAAGTCAACTGGTTGGCCCCCTGCCTAGCTATGTGGCTGGCAAGTTAAACCAGTATGTTAGTAGACTGGTCAGTTAGGTGACCAGCTAATTAAGCCAGCTGGCTGGCAGGCTGAACAGCAGGGTGGCTGGCTAGTTAAGCTGGCTTGCTGTCTCACTCTCCAGACTGACGACTGCCTTTTTATCCAGGTTTGCTAGCCAGGTTGATCAGCCCACTAGCTAGTTAACCAACTGCCTACCCAGCTATCCAGCCAGGTA
>NW_007251694.1:2546-3691 GCF_000164805.1 Carlito syrichta
TTGCTCACCAACCAACAAGTCAACAAACTTGTCGACTCACTCGCTGGACAACAAGTCAGCTAACTAATCGACTTCCTCACCAGCCGACTAATTAAGTTAGATCACAGGGCTTCTAGCTCACCAGTCAACTAGTTAAAGCAGCTCACCTGTTGGCTCACTTTCCAGAAGACTAGTTAAGTTGGCTCAGCGGTCAGCTCAATCACCCATCAACTAGTTAAAGCTTCTGAACTGTTGGCTCACTCGCCAGCTGACTAAATTCAACTGACCAGTGAACTCACATGCTGGCCGACTAGTTAAGTCAACTGACCAGTCGGCTCACTCACTGGCCTACTAGTTAAGTCAGCTGACAAGTCAACTCACTCACCAGCTGACTTGTTAATTCAGCTCATTTGGCTCACTCGCAGGCCAACTATTTAAATCAGCTAACTGTTCAGCCCACTAGTCGGGCAACTAGTTGAGTCAGCTAAACAATCAACAGACAAATCAGCCAACTAGTCAGCTGATATGTTAGCTCAGCTAACTAGTTAGTCGACTAGTTAGGACAGCTAACTAGTTTGCCAACTAATCTGCCGACAAGTTAGTTCAGCAAACAAGCATGCCAACTAGTTAACCAGGCTAACTAGAGGACCAACTCATCAGTCAACATGTTGACCAAGCTAAATATTTGGCCGAGTAATTGGCCAACATGCTAAGCCATCTAACAAGTCAGCCGAGTAGTCAGTCAATGTAGTAAACCAGCTAATTTGTCAGCCGACTAGTCAGCCAACAAGTTATGTCACCTAGTTAACTCGTTAACCAACTAGTTAAGTCAGCTAATTTACTAGTTTACCAACTAGTTAAAAAAGTTAGCTAACTCATTAACCAACTCGTTAAATCATCTAGGTATCTCATTAGCCAACTAGTTAAGTCAGTTAACTAAGTCTACTTGCTAAACAGCTGGCTAGCTAAGTAAGGTAACTAAGTCAGCTAGCTCACTAATTAGCTAGCTATTTAAGTCAGCTACTTAAGTCTGCTACCAAACTAGTTAGCTAATTAGGTAAGTCAGCTAGTTATTCAGCTAGCTAATAGTTCACTAACTATTTAATTCAGGTAGTTAAGTCAGCTAGCTAACTAGTTAGTCAGCCAGTTAAGTCAGCTAGCTAAGT
>NW_007251695.1:0-407 GCF_000164805.1 Carlito syrichta
CTGTATATGAGGATTTCATTTCCCTAGTTTATGCTTCAAAAACCAAATTCTTGTTTAGCCCTTAGCAAGAAACCCTGTAGTTTTATTGGGATGGAGGACACGTGTAATCCAGATTCCTTTTCTCCTTTAGCAATAGACAGTGCAGTTTCTTGTATATGAGGACTCCAATTATCCAGACTCCTACTCCCAAACCTGAATGGTGGTTATCTCACAGCAAGACGATCTGTAAGTTTTTGGGATGGGGGCCTTGAGTAACCAAGATTCCTTGTTCATCCATAGCAACAGGTCGTGTAGTGTTCTGTATATGAGGACTCCCATTAGTGAAATTGCTGCTTCATTCTCAGCAAGACGCCAAGATATTTCCTGGTGACCTAGAATTCCAGTTGCTTGGATATCAAGAGAAAGAC
>NW_007251695.1:697-4337 GCF_000164805.1 Carlito syrichta
GATTGGAAAACTCTGTGTACAAAAATGCAGACGCCCAGATGTTTCCTAGGGACGTGGAATCCATGGATCTTGTTTACAATTTAATAATTCGTACTAAATATTAGGCAACTGCAAAACCCTCGACTCCTCTACAAATAAAGTACAAACGGAAATTTAAGGATTACCAAGTTCATCTTAAGATAAAGTTACATCCAAATACGGCAATATGATACAGTTTTCCGGGAATCTGGTCTTAATTGTACCGAGGAACTTAAGGGATTTGTACTACCAGATACACGATTACACCTCTCAAGAGGACCAGAATGTTGCTGGAGTCCTGAAATGACTGATTCATAATACGCACAAGCCAAATATATCTGAAACACGAGACGAGCTCGAAGCCTTTATTCCTGTTTATACCGCAGCAAGACACCCTGTTAATTTTTCGGATTGTGGACTAGTGTATCACAGATTCCTTATTCTTCTTTACCTAGGGGCCGTGTAATATACTGTATATGAGGACTCCCTCTCCCCAGAATCCTGTTTGGAAACCCTGATTCTTGTTTTGCCATTAGGAAGATATCATGTAGATATTGTGATGGAGTAACCGTGAAAAAGAGGTTTCTTAGGTCTCCTTAGCTAGAGATCATGTAAATTCTGTATATGAGGAACTTCTATTACCTATATTCCACCTTCTAAACCCTGATTCTTCTTTAGCCCACAGCAGATGGCCTGTTGATTTTAAGGACTGAGGACTGCTATAACCCCAATTCTTTTTCTTCCTTGGCAAGGGGCTGTGTATTTTCCTGTATATTAGGACTCTCATTAGCTACATCCTGCTTCGAAACTCTAATTCTATTTAGACCATTCCAAAACGCTCTGTAGGTTTTTGCAATTGAGGATGTGTGTAACCCAGATTCCTTATTCTTTCTTAGCAAAAGGTCATGTAGTTGCCTGCAAATAAGGACTCCATTTTCCAGATTCATGCTTGAAAACACCATGATGCGTATTTACCCCATAGCAAGAAGACCTTAAGCTTTTTTTGGGATTGAGGACCCGAGTAACGTAGATTCCTTATTCTTACTTAGCAAAAGGCAGTGAAGTTTCCTTAATGTGAGGACTCCCATTAAACAGATTCCTACTTCAATAACCTGATTCGTGGTCACGTTTTAGGAAGATGGACTACAGTTTTGGGGATTGAGGACTCATAAAAGGAAGATTCCTTATAATTCCTTAGCAATATGACGTGTGGTTTCCTGTATGTGATGACCTCCATTACCCAGCTTCCTGCTTCACTCTGTAGAATGCTGAGACAGTTCCTGGTGTCTGAGAATTCCAGTATTTTGAATATCAAGAGAAAGACGTCCATAATATTCTTTGGGAACTGGAATCCAAGATTCCTGGTTCCCCTTCACAAGACCTCCCCAAAATATGGAATACTCCAAACACAAAACTCCAATTCCTACATGCCCACACACAAGAATTTTCTGTACTTTGAGGTCACCTGAATCGAGGAATTTTGTACCAATATACCTTTTGATTCTGGGGATTATGATTATGTTCGTTTATGGTCCCAGGAAACACAAGGATTTCTAGGGCCAAATCCTTGATTACAACTAAAAAGAGGACCAGAAAGATTCTGAGGATCTGTAATGACAGATTTAGCATATCCACGGAGCGAGTAGCTCTGAAACTGTAGGGACCCAGATGCCCAGATTGCTGATTAAACCTTATCAAGAGGCCGTGTAGATTCCGGAAAATGAGAACACCTAGAACTGGATTTCGTTTTAATTCTCAGTAAGATGCCCTGATTTTTCCTGTCGTTTTGGATTCCAAATTTAGTATATCCAAAGAGATCGTGTAGATTCTGTATATGAGGACTGCTGTTACCTTTGTTTCAGCTTCTAAACCCTGATTATTATTTAACCAACACCAGATGGCCTGTTGATGTTCCTGACTGAGGTATGCTATAACCTCGATTCTTTTTCTTCTTTGGCAAGGGTCTGTGTATTTTCCTGTATAATAGGACGCTCATTAGATAAATCCTGGTTCAAAACTCCGATTTAGTTTTAACACTTTCCAAGATGCTCTGTAGATTTTGGGGATTGAGGACTCGTGTAACCCAGGTTCCTTATGCTTTCTTAGAAAAGGTCATGTTGTTGCCTGTAAATAAAGACTCCATTTCCCAGATTCATGCTCAAAAACATCATGATTCGTGTTTAGCCCATAGCAAGATGACCTTAAGCTTTTTTGGAATTGAGGACCTGAGTAACGCAGATTCCTTATTCTTACTTAGCAATAGGCAGTGAAGTTTCCTGTATGTGAGGACGTCCATTTCCCAGATCCTGCTTCAAATCCTGATTCGTGGTTACCACTTAGGAAGACGGCCTGTAATTTTCGGATTGAGGACTCATATAAGGAAGATTCCTTATACTTCCTTAACAATATGACGTATAGTTTCCTGTATATTATCACCTCCATTATCCAGCTTCCTGCTTCACTCTTCAGGACGCCGAGACAGTTCCTGGTGACCGAAAATTCCAGTTTTTTCGATATCAAGAGAAAGACGTCCATAAAGTTTTATGGGAACTGGAATCCAAGATTCCTGGTTCCCCTTCACAAGACCTCCAGAAAATGTGGAATATTCCAAACACATACCCCAATTCCTACCTGCCTTCTCACAAGAATTTTCTGTACTTTGAGGTCACCTGAATCGAAGAATTTTGTACCAATATACCTTTTGATTCTGGGGAATATGATTATGGTCGTAGATGGTCCCAGGAAACAAAAGGATTTCTAAAGACAAATCCTTGATTACAGCAAACAAGAGGATCAGAAAGAGCCTGAGGATGTGTAATGACAGATTTG
The DNA here is from genome assembly GCF_000164805.1 of Carlito syrichta. Classification (NCBI taxonomy): domain Eukaryota; kingdom Metazoa; phylum Chordata; class Mammalia; order Primates; family Tarsiidae; genus Carlito; species Carlito syrichta. Next base: position 3,545 of record NW_007251695.1, read on the forward strand.
GCGAATCCATGGAGCAAGTAGCTGTGAAAATGTAGGGACCCAGAAGTCCTGATTGCTGATTAAACCTTATCAAGAGGCCCTGTGGATTCTGGAAAAAGAGAACCCCTAGAACCGGATTTCCTTTTTATTCTCAGTAAGACGCCCTGAATTTTCCTATCGATTTGGATTCCAAATTCAGTATATCAAAATACAGATGTCAAAAAGTTTCTTAGGTTCGTGGATTCCATGATTCCTGGTTACCATTAAAAGTACGTAGTAAACATTTGGCAAGTGCAAAACACTTGTCCCATTTCAAAATAAAAGAGACATCAAAGGGGAAGTATTACAGAGTTCACCTTAAGAAAAGAGTTACATCCAAATATGGCAAGAAGATTCTTTTTGTCCTGGAATTGACTTAGTTGTTCTAAGGTACCTAACGGACTTGGAGTGCCCAATACCATTTACAACTTTTAACTGGACCAGAATCTTGCTGGAGTCCTGAAATGACCAATTCATAATATCTGAATGCTAAATTGCTCTGAAGCAGTTGGGGTGCTCGAAGATCTTTTTCTTGTTTGTCCCATTGCAGACAACCTGGGAATTTTTTGGATTGAGGTCGTTTACAACAATGATTCTTTATTCGTACTTAGTTAGAGGCCGTGTAGTGTCCTGTATGTGAGGACTCTCTTTCCCTTGATTCCTGTTTTGAAACCCTGATTCTTGTTTAGCCCTTAGTAAGAAGTCATGTAGATATTTTGATAGAGGAACCGTGGTAAACAGATTTCTTCTCTTTCGTTAGCAAGAGGCCATTTAG
>NW_007251695.1:4731-7476 GCF_000164805.1 Carlito syrichta
CGAGGACACTTGTAAACCAGATTCCTTATTCTCCTTTAGCAAGAGACAGGCAGGTTCCTGTATATGTGGACTCTCATTATCCAGATTCCTACTCCCAAATCCTGAATGGTGGTTATCTCTTAGCAAGACGGACTGTAGGTTTTTGGGATGGAGGCCTCGTGCAACCAAGATTCCTTATTCTTCCGTAGCAACAGGTAGTACAGTGTTCTGCATATGAGGACTCCAATTCCTGAAATTCCTGCTTCTTTCTCAGCAAGACGCCAAGATATTTCCTGGTGACCGAGAATTCCATTTGCTTAGATATCAAAGAAAGACTCCCATAATGTTCTTGAGGAATTGGAACCCAAGATTCCTGGTCCGTTTTCAAAAGACACACTAAATAGGTGGTGACATAGAAGCCCAGATTGCTGATTAAACCATTTCAAGAGACTTTGTAGATTTAGTCGATTGAGAACTACAAGAATCGGATTCCCTTTCCGTTCTCAGCAAAATTCCCTGAATGTCCCTGCCCATGTGGTTTCCAAAACTCTGTGTTCAAAAATGCAGATGCCCAGATTTTTCCTAGGGATGTGGAATCCATGGATCCTGGTTACATTTTCATAATACGTACTAAATATTTGGCAACTAAAAAACCCTCAACCCCTCTGCAAGTAAAGGAAAAACGGAAATTTAAGGATTACCAAGTTCATCTTAAGACCAAAGTTACATCCAAATACGGCAATATGATACTTTCTTCTGGGAATCTGGCCTTAATTTTCCGGAGGAACTTAAGGGATTTGTACTACCAGATACCCGATTACAACTCTCAAGAGGACCAGAATGTTGCTGGAGTCCTGAAATGACTGATTCATAATACCCACAAGACAATATCTTTGAAACATGAAACGAGCTCGAAACCTTGATTCTTGTTTATACCCAGCAAGACACCGTGAGAATTTTTCAGATTGTGGATTAGTGTAACACAGATTCCGTATCCTTCTTTACCGAGGGGCCATGTAATATCTGTATATGAGAACTCCCTTTCCCCAGAATCCTGTTTGGAAACCCGGATTCTGGTTTTACCATTAGCAAAATGTCATGTAGATATTGTCATGGAGGGACCGTGTAGAAGAGGTTTATTAGTTCTTCTTAGCTAGAGATCAAATAGATTCTGCATATTTGAACTGCTATTACCTATGTTCCAGCTTCTAAACCTTGATTCTTGTTTAGCCCACACCAGATGGCCTGTTGATTGTACCGACTGAGGACTGCTATCACCCCGATTCTTTTTCTTCTTTGGCAAGGGGCCGTGCATTTTCCTGTATATTAGTACTCTCATTAGATACATCCTGCTTCAAAACACTGATTCTTTTTAGAACTGTCTAAGTTGCAGATTTTTGAACCACTATACCTTTTGATTCTTGGGTATATGATTATGGTCGTAGAGGGTCCCAGGAAACAAAAGGATTTCTAGGGTCAAATCCTTGATTACAACTAACAAGGGGACCAGAAAGATCCTGAGTATCTGTAATGACATATTTAGGGTACCAACGGAGCAAGTAGCTCTGAAAATGTAGGGACCCAGAAGCCCAGGTTACTGATTAAACCTTGTCAAGAGGCCCTGTAGATTCCGGAAAATGAGAACGCCTAGAATCGGATATCCTTTTAATTCTAATAAATACCTGATATTTCCTATCAATTTGGATTCCAAATACAGTATATCAAAAGACAGATGCCCAGAAGTCTACTAGGTTCGTGGATTACATGATTCCTGCTTACCATTAATAGTATGTAGTAAACATTTGGCAAGTGCAAAACCATTGTCCCTTTTCAAAATAACAAGAGATACGGAAGGGGAAGGATTACAGTGTTCACCATAAGACCAGAGTTACATCCAAATATGGCAAGAAGATTGTTTTTGTCCTGGAATCTGGCCTTAGTTGTTATGAGGAACCTAACAGACTTTGAGTGCCTAATACCATTTACATCTTTATAGAGGACCAGAATGTTGCTGGAGTTTTGAAATGACCGATTCAAAATATCAGAAAGCTAAATAGCTCTGAAACATTTGGGGAGCTCAAAGATCTATTTCTTGTTTGTCCCATAGCACATAACCTGGGAATTTTTTGGATTGAGGGGGCGTACAACAATGATTCTTTATTCGTACTTAGTTGGAGGCCATGTAGTTTCCTATATGTGAGGACTCTCTTTCCCTTGATTCCTGGTTTGAAACCCTGATTATTGTTTAGCCCTTTGTAAGAAATCATGTAGATTTTTTGATAGAGGAACCGTGGAAAACATATTTCTTCTTTTTATCAGCACGAGGCCATGTAGTTTCCAGTATATGAGGATTGCTATTACCCATATTCATGCCTCGAATCCCTGATTCTTCTTTAGCCGTCAGCAAGATGCCCAGTATATTTTCAGGACAGAGGACTAGTATAATCCAGATTTCTTATTTTTAGCAACAGCCGTGCAGTTGCCTGTATATGAGTATTCCTGTTCACAGATACATTCATCGAAAGCTTGATTCTTGTTTAGATCTTAGGAAGACACCGTTTATTTTTTTAAAGATTGAGAAAACATGTCACCCACATTCCTTATTCTTTCTTAGGAAAAGTCAGTGCATTTGCCTGTATTTGAGGATTTCATTTCATTAGTTCATGCTTCAAAAACCCAAATTCGTGTTTAACTCGTAGCAAGAAGCCCTGAAGTTTTATTGGGATGGAAGACACCTGTAAACCAGATTCCTTATTCTCCTTTAGC
>NW_007251695.1:8453-9441 GCF_000164805.1 Carlito syrichta
TGCTTGAGTCCTGAAATGACTGATTCATAATACCCACAAGGCAAATATCTCCCAAACATGAGACGAGCTTGAAGCCTTGATTCTTGTTTATACTGCAGCAAGACATCCTGAGAATTTTTCGGATTGTGGACTATTGTATCACAGATTCCTTATTCTTTAACGAGGGACTGTGTAATGTCCTGTATATGAGGTCTCCCATTCCCCAGAATCCTGTTTGGAAACCCTGATTCTTGTTTTACCATTATCAAGATGTCATGTAGATATAGTGATGGAGGAACTGTATAAAAGAGGTTTCTTAGTTCTCCTTAGCTAGAGATCATGTAGATTCTGCATATGAGAACTGCTATTACCTATGTTCCAGCATCTAAACCCTGATTCTTGTTTAGCCCACAGCAGAGGGCCTGTTGATTTTAAGGACTGAGGATTGCTGTATCCCCGTTTCTTTTTCTTTCTTGGAAAGGGGCTGTGTATTTTCCTGTATATTAGGACTCTCATTAGATACACACTGTTTTGATACTCTGATTCTTTTTAGAACTTTCCAAGATGTTCTGTAGATTTTTGGGATTGAGGAATTGTGTAACCCAGATTCCTTATTCTTGCTTAGAAAAAGATCATGTAGTTGCCTGTAAATAATTACTCCATTTTCCAGATTCATGCTCGAAATCACAATGATTCTTGTTTAGCCCATAGCAAGATAACCTTAAGCTTTTTTGGGATTGAGGACACGAGTGACACAGATTTCTTATTCTTACTTAGCAATAGGCAGTGAAGTTTCCTGTATATGAGGACTCCCATTACCCAGATTCCTACTACAAAAACCTGATTCGTGATTACGTCTTAGGAAGATGGCCTGTAGTTTTAGGATTGAGGACTCATATAAGGAAGATTCCTTATACTTCCTTAGCAATATAATGTGTAGTTTCCATATATGACGACCTCCATTACCCAGCTTCCCGCTTCACTCTGCAGGATGCCAAGGCAGTCCTGG
>NW_007251696.1:0-891 GCF_000164805.1 Carlito syrichta
AATATGTATCGATAGTAGAGTGAACAAATTTCATTTTTCCAAATGAGGGAAAATGAGGGATGTCCACATGGGTGACGTCCATTTGCCATGTCTGTCCTGGGATAAGGCCCCTAGGGTTCACCCCAAGGTGAGGTACAGGCAAATGTTGTAAACAAGATGGGCAATTCTTAACTATAAGGCGAGCTGCTTCTCTTGGAATGTGGAAAGTTTTACGCAATCCAGCACTGTTCTGATGATGGATGGCATGGAAAGCCTGAGCAGCCTCTAAAAGAGCTGGATAAGTTTGAGATAGACTGTTATCTGGCAAAGGCAAGGGCGAGTGGACCCGTACATGAGAAACGTAACATGGAACAATTCTGTGATGTATTTCAGTTTGCAGTTCCAAAAACAATTGTTGTATCACAGAATTTGATGTAGAAATAATACTGGTTGTTTCCAAAATTGGAACAGTGTGAGCTATGTATTTACTGTCTGCATATAAATTGAAAGGAATATCATTATAATCATGAAACACTTGTAAAACTGCTCGAAGTTCTACAACCTGAGTCAAAGCAGGCGGGGAGTTATAAACAGTAGAAAGTTCATTTTCTACCACTGCATATTTTCCTGATGGAGAACTGTCAGTAAAGAAAACTCTGGCCCCTCAAATAGGATTGGGCCGAACAATAATGGGCAAAACAAAAGGATGAAGTTTAAAAAATTGCAATAATTTGTGTTGAGGGTAATGATGTATAAACTGTCCAGTATAATCGGCTAAAGCTATGGCCCAGGACATAGAATTTTGCATAAGCATATTCACTTGCTGTGCTGTAAGAGGCAAGCAGATAGATGTAGGCTCCTTTCCAAATAATAGGCAGCTTTTTACACGGGAAGTGTGTGCTGTATGAGCCA
>NW_007251696.1:1146-2672 GCF_000164805.1 Carlito syrichta
AATATAAGGGGCTGTCCTGCCATAAGACGGCAGTAGGGGTGATGGCTGTAGGGAATATATATGCAACCCATGGATGTTCATAATTTATGAATTTACGCTGTTGACTATGAATGGCTGTTTCTACTTTGGACAATGCCTGTCTAGCTTGAGGAGTAATCACCCGGGGAGAGGAAGGATCGCTTTCCCCTTTCAAAATGTCAAATAGTGGTTTTAATTCACCTGTAGTAATGTTAAGGGAGGCACGGAGCCAATTTATATCTCCCAACATTTTTTGAAAATCATTCAAGGTTTTCAGTTTGTCCTGATTTGAATTTTTTGTGGCTTAATCTCTCAATTTAGTAAGTAGTGTCCCGAATAAGTATAAGGCGCATGAGTTTGCACCTTTTCTGGAGCAATGAACAAACCTGTGCTTTCTAAAGCTTTCTCCAAGTCTCGATAAGCTTTCAAAAGCTGTACTTGATTTTGTGATGCTAAAAGAATGTCATCCATATAATGGATAATATAAATGTGTGGATATGATTGCCTTATAGGCTCTAATATATGTGAAACAAACTTTTGACACAAAGTTGGGCTATTTGCCATGCCCTGGGGAAGAACCTTCCATTGGTAATGCTGCATGGGCTCAGTTAAATTTGTAGATGGTACGCTAAAAGTGAATCTTTTAGAGTCTCCTGGATATAAGGGAATAGAATAAAAACAATCTTTCAAATCCATGACAATAACATGGGAAGAATCAGGTATGGCACAAGGGTCAGGAAGCCCTGGTTGTAAGGCTTCCATAATCTCCATGGTTTTGTTTACCTCTCTGAGATCTTGTAAAGGTCTCCATTTTCCTGACTTTTTCCTTATGACAAATATAGGAGAATCCCATGGCGAAGTAGAAGGCTCAATATGTCCTGCCTCGAGCTGTTCCTGCACTAACAACTGGGCCGCCTTTATTTTTTCAGAAGTTAAGGGCCATTGATCCACCCATACAGGTTTTGAGGATAGTCAAACAATTGGATCTGCATGGCATGCAGAAGGATCAAGGGCCCATGCTAAAAATACCCTAAACTTGTTTTACCCTTTTTAATGCTAGTAGGAATAGGCTGCTCAGTTCCTTGATTGTCACACCCCAATCCTTGAGAAGGTAATAGTCCCTGATCCATTAATTGAGAAGTAACATGAGGATTAGAACTATGCAAATAAACTCTCATTTTTTTCATCACATCACGCCCCCATAAATTAGTGGGTAAACTGGGGACTGCATATGGTTGGAATATACCTGTGTGCCCTTCAGGATCAGTCCAAGAGAGGTGATTACTGCTTATTTTTGGATTGGTAGTTTGTCCTATACCTTTTAATTGCATCATAGCCTCATGTATTGGCCAAGCTGGTGGCCAGAAACAGGATGAAATAACTGAGACATCAGCCCCAGTGTCAAGCAGTCCTTGAAATTCTTTACCATTAATAGTTAACGTTAGAGTGGGTCGTTGCTTCCCCACTTCCTGCACCCAATAGGCATCAGAAGAACCGAAGCCCGAATC
>NW_007251697.1:0-1346 GCF_000164805.1 Carlito syrichta
CAGGAAGCTGGGTAATGGAGGTCGTCATATACAGGAAACTACCCAACATATTGGTAAGGCAGTATAAGGAATCTTCCTTATTTGAGTCATCAGTCCCAAAACTACAGACCATTTTCCTAAGTGGTAACCACAAATCAGATTTTTGAAGTAGGAATCTGGGTAATGGGAGTCCTCACATATGGGAAACTTCACTGCCTATTGCTAAGTAAGAATAAGGAATCTGCGTTACTCGGGTCCTCAATCCCCAAAAAAGATTAAGGTCATCTTGCTATGGGCTAATCACGAATCATGGTGTTTTCGAGCATGAATCTGGAAAATGGAGTCCTTATTTACAGGCAACTACATAACCTTTTGATAAGAAAGATCAAGGAATCTGGGTTGCACGAGTCCTCAATCCCAAAAATTTACAGAACATTTTGGAAAGTTCTAAAAGAATCAGTGTTTCGAAGCAGGATGTATCTAATGAGCATCCTAATATACAGAAAAAAACACAGTCCCTTGCCAAGGAAGAAAAAGAATCGGGGTTATAGCAGTCCTCAGTTCTTAAAATCAACAGGCCATCTGCTGTGGGCTAAAGAAGAATAAGGGTTTAGAAGTTTGAACAAAGGTAATAGCAGTCCTCATATGCAGAATCTATATGATCTCTAGCTAAGGAGAACTAAGAAACGTCTTTTACACGGTTCCTCCGTCACAATATCTACATGACATCTTGCTAATGGCAAAACAAGAATCAGGGTTTCCAAACAAGATTCTGGGGAAAGGGAGTCCTCATATACAGGACATTACACGAACCCTCGGTAAAGATGAATATGGAATCTGTGATACACAAGTACAGAATCTGAAAAATTCTCAGGGTGTCTTGCTGAGGTATAAACAAGAATCAATGCTTCGAGCTCATCTCATGTTTCAGAGATGTTGGGCTTGTGGGTATTATGAATCAGTCATTTCAGGACTCCAGCAACATTCTGGTGTTGGGAGCCAACATCTATAGCGACATGGCTGAGGCCTGCTAAGGCCCATCTGGAAGATCTCCTCTGACATAGGATATCAGTTATACCTATGATATTGGCGTGTGATTAGTGACCGGTGTGCATACATGGCAATAAAATTTATATGTAAATCTCTGTACACCTGATAGAAAGTTGCAAATCAGATTGTTTTATATGACCTTGTCCCTTTTACGTTGTACTTCTTTCTAGATATTTTTTAAACTTCTATTTTCCTGGTAGACTGGTTACTCAGCTCTTGTTCCCAAATGCAATTTCTCCTAGGATTAAGATTAGAAAGTAAATTACCATAATAGTTTTATTGCCCTGCCTCTAGCCTGGCAGAAGTTTTTCTAGTTT
>NW_007251697.1:2223-3513 GCF_000164805.1 Carlito syrichta
AATAAAAATTAAGGCATTTAAGAAAACTTATAGATTATAGTATAGAGTAAGTTGATAATATCAATCATTAAAAAATATTAGGAGTCAGTGAACTTGGATTGAACCTAGAGTTAACTTCGAAAGTTTTTGTATTAATCAGGGTTTAGAACAAAGAGTATAGTATGAATGATGTATTGAACACTGTGAAAGACACTTTGAACGAACTGTATTGAAATTGTGCACCTGTGACCTTGATGTGAGATATGTGAAGCACATCAGGCATCATGGAGTTCGAATTGTTTGTTTGGAACTTGCAAGTGCCGTGATGGTCTTGTGATGTATAGTTTGTAAAGCACGATATACATCATGGAATTTGTATGCCCCCAGCAAGTAATTATCACACTGCTGGAAGGTATAGAAAATGGTATATAAGTTGGAAGGAGTCTGAATAAAATTTGGTCTCAGTCCTGATCGGACTGATCCCAAAAGGACTGCATCTGAATGGTCTCTTGTCTCCTTCTTGACTCTCCGGTGTGGGTCCTATCCCTCCCTCCTAGGTCGGAACTGGTACTCCGACATTCTGGTCCTCTTGATAGTTGTAATTGGGTATCTGGTAGTACAAATCTCTTAAGTTCCTCGGGACAATTAAGGCAAGACTCCCGGAAAAAAGAATCATTTTGCAGTATTTGGACATAATTTTGGTCTTAAGATGAACTTGGTAATCCTTAAATTTCCGTTTATACTTTATTCTTAGAGGGGCCGACAGTTTTGCAGTTGCCAAATATTTAGTATGAACTATTAAAATGTAACCAGGATCCATGGATTGCACATCATTAGGAAACATCTGCGCATCTGCACTTTAGTACACAGAATTTTAGAATCCACATGAACAGGGATTCAGGGCATCTTCTGAGAATGGAAATGGAATCTGGTTCATGGAGTACTCTATAGCCTAAATCTACAAAGTTCTTGATACGCTTTAATCAGAAATCTGGGCTTCTATGTCGCCACATTTTTAGGGTATCTTTTGAAAAGGGACCAGGAATCTTGGGTTTCAATTCCTCAAGAACTTTATGGGAGTCTTTCTGTTGATATCCAAGCAACTGGAATTCTAGGTCACCAGGAATTATCTTGGCGTCTGACTGAGAATGAAGCATGAATTTCAGTAATGGGAGTCTTCATATACAGAACACTACACGACCTGTTGCTACGTAAGCATAAGAAATCTTGGTTTACACGAGGCCTCCATCCCAAAAATCTACAGACCAGTTTGCTAAGAGATACCACCATTCAGGTTTGGGAATAAAAATC
>NW_007251697.1:5101-10073 GCF_000164805.1 Carlito syrichta
CTCATTTTCCGGAATCTACAGGGCCTCTTGATGAGGTTTAATCAGCAATCTGGGCTTTTGTGTCCCTACATTTTCAGAGCTCCTTGCTCCCTGGATATGCTAAATCTGTCATTAAAGATCCTCAGGATCTTTCTTGTGCTCTTGTTAGTTGTAACCATGATTTGACACTAGAAATCCTTTTGTTCCTTGGGACCAACTATGGCCATAATCATAATCCCCAGAATCAAATGGTGTATTGGCACAAAATTCCTCGATTCCGGTGACCTCAAATACAGAAATTTCTTGTGGGTGTGCAGGTAGGAATTGGGGTTTTGGGTTTGGAATATTCCACATTTTGGGGATGTCTTGTTAAAGGGAACCAGGAATCTTGGATTCCATTTCCCAAAGAATATTATTGACGTCTTTCTCTCGATATGCACAAAACTGGAATTCTCAGTCACCAGGAACTGTCTCAGCATCAAGCAGAGTGAAGCAGTAAACTGGGTAATGGAGGTCGAAATATACAGGAAATTACAAGACACACAGGTAAGGAAGCATAAGTAATCATCCTTATATGAGTCCTCAGTCCCAAAACTACAGGCCGTCTTCCTAAGTGGTAACCACGAATCAGATTTTTGAAGTAGGTATCTGGGTAAGGGGAGTCCTCACATGCAGAAAACTTCACTGCCTATTTTTAAGTAAGAATAAAGAATCTGCGTTACTCAGGTCCTCAATCCCAAAAAAGGTTAATGTCATCTTGCTATAGGCTAAACACGAATCATTGTGTTTTCGAGCATGAATCAGGAAAATGGAGTCCTTATTTACAGGAAACTACTTGACATTTTGTTAAGAAAGAATAAGGAATCTGGGTTACATGAGTCCTCAATCCCAAAAATCTACAGCGCATCTTGGAAAGTTCTAAAAGAATCAGAGTTTCGAATCAGGATGTATTTAATGAGAGTCCTAATATACAGGAATATACACAGCCCCTTGCCAAGGAAGAAAAAAAATCGGGGTTATAGAAGTCCTCAGTCCTTAAAATCTACAGGCCATTTGCTGTGGGCTAAACAAAATCAGGCTTTAGAAGCTGGAACATAGGTAATAGCAGTCCTCATATGCAGAATCTATATGATCTCTAGATAAGGAGAACTAAGAAACATCTTTTACATGGTTCCTCCATCACAATATCTACATGACATCTTTCTAATGGCAAAACAAGAATCAGGGTTTCCAAACAGAATTCTGCGGAAAGGGGGTCCTTATATACAGGACATTACATGACCCCTCGGTAAAGAAGAATTAGGAATCTGTGATACACAAGTGCAGAATCCGAAAAATTCTCAGGGTGTCTTACTGCGGTATAAACAAGAATCAAGGCTTCGAGCTCGTCTCATGTTTCAGAGATATTTGGCTTATGGCTATTATGAATCAGTCATTTCAGGACTCCAGCAACATTCTGGTCCTCTTGAGAGTTGTAATCGGGTATCTGGTAGTACAAATCCCTTAAGTTCCTCGGGAAAATTAAGGCCAGACTACCAGAAAAAACTATCATATTGCCGTATTAAAATGGAACTATGGTCTTAAGATGAACTTGTTAATCCTTAAATTTCCATTTGGACTTTATTTGAAGAGGGACCGAGGATTTTGCAGTTGCCAAATATGTAGTACGTATTAATGTAACCAGGATCCATGGATTCCACATACCTAGGAAACATCTGGGCATCTGCATTTTGTACACAGAGTTTTGGAATCCAAATGGACAGGGAAATTCAGGGCATCTTGCTGAGAACGGAAAGGGAATCGGGTTCTTGGAGTTCTCTATCGCCTAAATCTACAAAGTCTCTAGATATGGTTTAATCAGCAATCAGGGCTTCTATGTCGCCAATTTTTTAGTGTGTCTTTTGAAAAGGGACCAGGAATCTTGGGTTCAAATTCCTCAAGAACTTTATGGGAGACGTTCTCTTGATATCCAAGCAACTGAAATTCTAGGTCACCAACAAATATCTTGAAGACTTGTTGAGAATGAAGCAGGAATTTCAATAATGGGAGTCCTCATATAGAGAACACTAGACGACCTGTTGCTACAGAAGAATAAGGAATCTTGGTTAAACGAGGCCTCTGTCCCAAAAACCTACAGACCGTCTTGCTAAGAGATAACCACCATTCAGGTTTGGGAGTAGGAATCTGGATGGGAGTCCTCATATACAGGAAACTGCACTGCCTATTGCTAAAGGAGAATAAGGAATCTGGTTTACACGTGTCCTTCATCCCAATAACTTCAGGGTTTCTTGTTCAGTGGTAAACACGAATTTGGGTTTTTGAAGCATAAACTAGGGAAATGAAATGCTCACATACAGGCAAATGCACTGACATTTCTTACGAAAGTATAAGGAATGTGGGTGACATGTTTTCTCAATCTCCAAAAAACTATACGGCGTCTTGCTGAGATCTAAACAAGAATCCAGCTTTTGACGCATGTATCTGTACAGCAGTACTCAAAGAAAGGTAACTGCACGACTCTTGCTAAAAATAAGGGATCTGGTTTATATGAGACCTCAGTCCTGAAAATCTGCAGGGCATCTTGCTGACGACTAAAGACGAATCAGGACTTCGAGGCATGAATGTGGGTAATAGTAATCCTCATATACAGGAAACTACATGGCCTCTTGTTAATAAAAGAGAAGAAATCTGTTTTACACGGTTCCCCTTTCAAAAATCGACATGACTTCTTACTAAGGGCTAAACAAGAATCAGTGTTTAGAAACAGGAATCAAGGGAAAGAGAGTCCTCACATACAGGACACTACATGACTCCAAATAAGTACGAATACAGAATCATGTTTGTACGCGCCCTCAATCAAAAAAATTTCCAGGTTGTCTGCTATGGGACAAACAAGAAAGACATCTTCGAGCTCTCCAAATGTTTCAGAGCAATTTAGCATTCGGATTTTAAAAAGCAGTCATTTCAGGACTCCAGCAACATTCTGGTCCTCTTAAAAGTTGTAAATGGTATTGGGCACTCCAAGTCCGTTAGGTTCCTCAGAACAAGTAAGGCAAGATTCCAGGATAAAAAGAATCTTCTTGCCATATTTGGATTTGACTCTGGTCTTAAGGTGAACCCTGTAATACTTCCCCTTCCATGTCTCTTTTTATTTTGTGAAGGAACAATGGTTTTGAACTTGCCAAATGTTTACTATGTACTTTTAATGGTAACCAGGAATCATGGAATCCACGAACCTAGGAAACTTCTGGGCATATGTCGTTTGTGATACTGAATTTGGATTCAAATCGACAGGAAAAATCAGGGCATCTTACTGAGAATGAAAAGGAAATTTGGTTCTAGGAGTTCTCATTTTATGGAATATGCAGGGCCTCTTGATAAGTTTTAATCAGGGATGTGGGCATCTGGGTCCCTACATTTTCAGAGCTACTTGTTCCGTGGGTATGCTAAATCTGTCATTACAGAACCTCAGGATCTTTCTGGTCCTCTTGTTAGTTGTAATCAAGGATTTGGCCACAGAAATCATTTTTTTTTTCTGGGACCATTTACGATCATAATCATATTCCCCAGAATCAAAAGGTATATTGGTACAAATTCTTCGATTCAGGTGACCTCAGAGTACAGAAAATTCTTGTGGCTAGGCAGGTAGGAATTGGGGTGTTGGTTTGGAATATTGCACATTTTGGGGAGGTCTTGTGTAGGGGAACCAGGAATCTTGGATTCCAGTTCCCAAAGAACATTATGGTAGTCTTTCCCTTGATATACAAAAACTGGAATTCTCGGTCACCAGACACTGTCTCGGAATCCTGCAGACTGAAGCAGGAAGTTGGGTAATGGAGGTCGACATATACAGGAAACTACACGTCATATTGCTAAGGAAGTATAAAGAATCTTCATTAAATGAGTCCTCAATCCCAAAAACCACAGGCCATCTTCCTAAGACGAACCCACGAATCAGGTTGTTGAAGTAGGAATCTGGGTAATGGGAGTCCTCACATAAAGGCAACTTCACTGCCTATTGCTACGTAAGAATAAGGAATCTGCGATTCTCGGGTCCTCAATCCCAAAAATCTAAAGAGCATCTTGGAAAATTCTAAATAAAAACAGAGTTTCGAAGCAGGATGTATCTAATGAGAGTCCTAATATATAGCAATATACATAGCCCCTTGCCAAGGAAGAAAAAGAATCGGGGTAATAGCACTCCTCAGTCTGTAAAATCAACAGGCCATCTGCTGTGGGCTAAACAAGAATCAGGGTTTAGAAGCTGGAATAGGTAATAGCAGTCCTCATATGCAGAATCTATATGATCTCTAGCTAAGGAGAACTAAGAAACCTCTTTTACATGGTTCCTCCGTCAAGATAACTACATGACATCTTGCTAATGGCAAAACAAGAATCAGGGTTTCCAAGCAGGATTCTGGGGAAAGGGAGTACTCATATACAGGACATTACGTGGCCCCTCGGTAAAGAAGAATAAGTCATCTGTGATACCAATTCCAGTATCCGAAAAATTCTCATGGTGTCTTGCTGCGGTATAAACAAGAATCAAGGCTTCGAGCTCATCTCATGTTTCAGAGATATTTGGCTTGTGGGTATTATGAATCAGTCATTTCAGGACTCCATCAACATTCTGGTCCTCCTGAGAGTTGTAATAGTGTATCTGGTAGTACAAATCCATTAAGTTCATCGGGAAAATTAAGACCAGACTACCGGAAAAAAAGTATCATATTGCCGTATTTGGATGTAACTTTGGTCTTAAAATGAACATGGAAATCCTTATATTTCAGTTTGTACTTTATTTGTAGAGGGGCCAAATGTTTTGTAGTTGCCAAATATTTACTAGGTATTAATAAAATGTAACCAGAATCCATGGATTCCACGTCCCTAGTAAACATCTGGGCATCTGCATTTTTGTACACAGAGTTTTGGAATCCACATAGACAGGGAAATTCAGGGCAACATGCTCAATACGGAAAGGGAATCCGGTTCTTGG
>NW_007251698.1:0-757 GCF_000164805.1 Carlito syrichta
GAGTGGAATGAATGGCATGGAATGGAGAGGAAATGAATGGAATGAAGAGGAGTGGAATGGAATGTAGTGGAGTGGAATAGAATAGAATGGAATGGAATGGAATGAAGAGGAGTTGAATGGAATCTAATGGAGTGGAATGGAATGGCATAGAATGTAATGGAATGGAGAAATGGAGAGGAATGGAAAGGAGTGGAATTAACGGAATGGAATGCAATGGAATGGAATGGAGAGAAATGGAATGGAACTGAGAGAAACAGAATGGAATGTAGTGGAGTGGAATGGAATGGAATGGGATGGAGAGGCTTGGATTGGAAAGTAGTGGAATGGAGTGGAATGGAATGGAAAGGAAGGGAATGTAGGATAGAATGGAATGGAGTGGAATGGAATGAAGTGGGTTGGAATGGAATGGAACGGACTGGGGAGGAATGGGATGTAATGGAATGGAATGGAGAGTTATAGAATGAGGAATATTGGAATGGAATTGAATGGAATGGAATGGAGAGGAAAGGAAAGGAATGGAATGGAAATGAATGGGATTGAATGGAAAAGAATGCAATGGAATTGAATTGAGTGGAATGGAAAAGAGAGGAATGGGATAGAATGGAAAGGAATGGGGTGACATGAAATTGCATGGAGCAAATGGAAGGAAATGGAATGGAATGGAATACAATGGAGTGGAATGGAATGGAGTGAATGGGAATGGAATTGAGTGGAATGGAATGGAATGAAATGGAGAGGAATGGAAGACATTGAATGG
>NW_007251698.1:1826-13631 GCF_000164805.1 Carlito syrichta
GAATGGAGAGGAGTGGAATGGAATGTAGTGGAGGTGAATACAATAGAATGGAATGGAATGAAGAGGAGTGGAATGGAATGGCATAGAATGGAATGGGATGGAGAAATGAGGAATGTAAATGAGTGGAATGAATGAATGGAATGGAATGGAATGGAATGAAGAGGAATGGAATGGAATTGAGAGGAGCGGAATGGAATGTAGTGGAGTGGAATGGAATGGAGAGGCTTGGATTGGAAAGTAGTGGAGTGGAATGGAATGGAAAGGAATGGAATGGAAAGGAAGGGTATGTAGGATGAAATGGTATGGAATGGAGTGGAATGGAATGAAGTGGGTTGGAATGGAATGGAACAGACTGGGGAGGAATAGGAAGGAATGGAGAGATATAAAATGAGGAATATTGGAATGAAATTCAATACAATGGAATAGAGAGGAAAGGAAAGGAATGGAATGGAAATGAATATATTAGAATGGAAAAGAATGCAGTGGAATTGAATTGAATGTAATGGAAACGAGAGGAATGGAATAGAATGGAATGGAATGGGGTGGCATGAAATTGCGTTGAGCAAATGGAAGGAAATGGAAATGAATGGAATACAATGGAGTGGAATGGAATGGAGTGAATGGGAATGGAATTGAGTGGAATGGAAGGGAATGGAATGGAGAGGAATGGAAGACATTGAATGGATACGGATGGAATGGACAGGGACGTAATGGAAGTGTATGGAATGGAGAGGAAAGAATTGCAAGGAATGGAAAGCATGGAATGGAATGGAATGGATTAGAGGAATGGAATGGAATAAATTGGAATGGAGAAGAATGTAGAGGAAGGGGATGGAAAGAAATGGAGATGATGGAGTGCAATGGAATGGAATGGAAATGAAGGGAGCTTGGAGGCAATGGATTGTAATGAAGAGGAATGGAATGGAATGGAATGGACATGAATGGAATGGAATTGAATATAGAGGAATGGAGAGAAATTGTTTGGAGAGGAATGAATGAAAATGGAAGGAAATGGAATGGAGATAAATGAAATAGAATTGCATGGAATGGAGTGGATTGGAATGGAATGGAAAGGAGTGGAATGTTATGCAATGGGTTGGAGTGGAATGGATTGTAGTGTAGGCTAAGGGAGTGGAATGGAATGAATGGAATGCAGATGTATGAAAGGGAATGGAAATGAATGCAATGGAACGGAAGGAATGGAGAGGAATATAATGGAATTGAGTGGAGAGGAACGGAATGGAATGTGGTGGAAAGGAATGTAATGGAAAGAGAGGAATGGAATGGAATGGAATGGCGTGGAATGGAATGGAATGGAGATGAATGGGATAGAATGGATGGAATGGAATGGAGTGGAATGGATCATAATAGTCCATAAATGGAATGGATTTGAAAGAAGAGGAAAGCATTGGAATAAAATGGAATAGTATAATTTGGCAAGTATTGGAAACGAATGGAGTGGAATTATATACAATGAAGAGGAAAGATATGGAATGGAATGGAGAGGAATAGAATGGTGAGGAATGGAAGGGCAAGGAATGGAATGGAATTGAGAGGGAAGGGGAGGAATGGAATGAATAGCAATGGAATGAAATGGAATGGAATGGAGAGGAATAGAATGGTGAGGAATGGAAGGGCATGGAATGGAATGGAATTGAGAAGAAGGGAAGGAATGGAATGAAGAGCAATAGAATGGAATGGAATGATATGGAGTGAAATGAAATGTGATGGAAAGGAATGGAGTGGAATGGAATGGGGACAAATGGATTGTAATGGAGTGGAAAGAAAGTGAATGGGGGGAAGGGAATTGAATGGAATGGAAAGGAATGGAATGGAGTGGAGTGGAGTGGAATGGATTGGAATGGAATGGAGATGAAAGGAATGGAATGGAAAGAAGTGGAATGGAGAGGAATGGAATGGAATTTAGAGGTTGGGATTGAATGGAATAGATTGGATTGGAATTGAATGGAATATACAGGAATGGATAGGAATCGAATGGAGAGGAACGCAATGGAATGGAGACGAAAGGAATGGAATGGATTGGAGAGGAATGGAATGGAATGGAATGTCAATGAATAAAATTGAGTGGAAGGGAATGGATTGGAATAGAATGTAGTGGAATGAATGGAATGTACTAGAGAGAAATGGAGAGGAATGAAAAGGAGTGGAGTGGAGTGGAATGGAAGGAAGTGTAGTGGAATGGAATGGAATGGAAAAATTGAATGGAATGGAAAGGAGTGGAATGAATGGAATGAAATGAAATGGAACGGAGAGGAATGGAATGAAAAAGAAGGAGTGCAATGGAATGGAGTGGAGTGGAATGGAATGAAATGGAATGGAATGGAAAGGAATGCAATTTAGAAATGGAAAATTATGAAATGGAATGGAGTGGATTAGAATGGAATGTAATGGAATGGAACGGAATGTGAAGAAAAGTGATGGAATGAAATGGAATGGAGAAAAATGGAATGGGGAAGAATAAAATGAAATGGAATGGAATGGAGAGGAATGGAATGTAATGGAATAGAATGAAATGGAGAAGAATGGAATGGAATTTAATGGAATGTAAAGGAGAGGAATGGAATGAAATGGAATGGGGTACATGGAATTGAGTGGAATAAATGGAAGGAAATGGAATGGAATGGAATGCAATGGAGTGAAATGGAATGAAGTTAAGAGGAATATAATTGAGTGGAATGGAATGGAATGGAATGGAAAGGATTGGAATGTAGAGGAATGTAGAAGAAGAGAATGGAGAGATATGGAGTGTAAAGGAATGAAATGGAATAGAATGGAAAGGAAAGGAATTAAGTGCAATGACTTGAAATGTTGAGGAATGGAATGGACATGAAAGGAATGAAATGGAATACAGTTAAATGGAGAAAAATGGTTTGGAGACGAATGGATGAGAATGGAAGGAAATTGAATGGAGAGGAATGACCTAGAATGATATGCAATTTAGTAGAATGGAATGGAATGGAATAGATTGGAATGGAATGCAATGAACTGGAGTGGAATGGAATGTAGTGGAGGGGAAGAGAATGGAATGCAATGAATGGAATGGAGAAGTATGGAAAGGAATAGTAAGGAATGGAATGGAATGGATGGAATGGAGAGGAAAGTATCGGAATTGAGTGGGGAGGAATCGAATGAAGTGTAGTGGAATAGAATGGAATGGAATGGAATGGAAAGGAAAGGAATGGAATGGAATGAAAACGAGTGGAATGGAATGGAATGGAGATGAATGGGATTGAATGAAAGGAATGGAACGGAGTGGAACGGATCAGAATAAACCATAAATGGAATGGATTTGAATGGAGAGGAATGGATTTTAATGAAAAGGAAAGGTATGGAATGGTGAGAAATGGAATGGAATGGAGTGGAATGGAATGCCATGCAGAGGAAAGGAATGGAATGGAATGGAGAGGAATAGAATAGTGAGGAACAGAAGCACATGGAATGGAATGGAACGGAGAGGGAAGGAGAGGAATGGAATGAAGAGGAATGGAATGGAATTGTATGGAATTAAATGAAATGTAATGGATTCAAATGGCGTGGAAAGGAATGGGGAGGAATTGACTGGAAAGCAACGGAAATGGTGGAGTGGAATTGAATGGAATAGAATGGAGTGTAGTGGAGTGGAATGGAATGGAATGAAATGGAAAGGAATGGAATGAAATGGAATGGAATGGGGAATAATGAAATGGATTGGAATAGAGAGTAATGGAATGCAATGGAACGGAATGGAATGGAATAGAATGGAATGAAATGGATTAGAATATAATGGAATGCAGTTGAATGGAATGTGGAGTAGAATGGAATGGAGAGGAATGGAATGCAATGCAGAAGAATGGAAATGAATGGAATGGAATGGAGTCGAATGGAGTGCAGTGGAATAGAATGGAATGGAATGAACTGGAATGGAATGGAGAAGAAAGAAATGGAATGGTATGGAGGGAATAGAATGCAATGGGATGGAATGGAATTGAAAGTAAAGGAATGAAATGGAATGGAATGGAGTAGAATGGAGAGGAATGGAATGAAATAGAATGGAATGGAGAGGAATGGAATGGAATGGAATGGAATGGCGAGGAATGAAATTGGATGGAATGGAATGGAATGCATTGGAATGAATGGAATGGACTAGATTGAAATGGACAGGAATGGAATGGAATGGATTTGAGTGGAATAGAATGTAGTGAAGTGGAATGGAATGGGAAAATGGAATAGAATGAAAAGGAATGGAATGAATGGAATGGAATGGAGAGGAAAGGAATGGAATGGAGAGGAGTTGAATGGAATGGAATGGAGTGGAATAGAATAGAATGAAAAGGAATGGAATGAAGAAGAGAGGAATGGAATGGAATGGAGTGGAATGGAATGGCATAGAATGGAATGGAATGGAGAAATGGAAGGGAATGGAAAGCAGTGGAATGAATGGAATGGAATGGAATGTAGAGGATTGGAATGGAATTGAGAGGAGTGGAATGAAATGTAGTGGAGATGAATGGAATGGAAAGTAATGGAGTGGAATGGAATGAGTGGAGTGGAATGGAATGGAATGGAGAGGTATGGAATTGAATTGAGATGAAAGGATAGAATGCATTGGAGAGCAATGGCATAGAATAGAAGGGAGTAGAATGGAATGGAGTAGAGTGGAATGGAATGAAGAGGAATGAAATGAAATGAAATGGAAAGGAATGACATGGAGAGGATTGGAATGGAATGGAATTGAAAGGAGAGGAAGTCAATGCAATTTGGAGGAATGGAATGGAATGGATTGGAGAAGAATGGAATGGAATGGAGTGGGATGGATTAGAATAATCCATAAGTGGAATTGATTTGAATAGAGAGGAATGGATTGAAATGAAAAGGAATGTTATGGAATGGTGAGGAATGGAATGGAGTGGAATGGAATGCAATGGAGAAGAAAGGAATGGTATGGAATGGAGAGGAATTGAATGGCGAGGGATGGAAGCCCATGGAATGGAATGGAATGGAGAGGGAAGTAGAGGAATGGAATGAAGAGGAATGGAATCGAATGGTATGGAATGAAACGAAATGTAATGGATTCGAATGGTGTGAAAAGGAATGGGGAGAAATGGAATGGAATGGAATGGCAAGAAACAGAATGGGGGGAATGGAATTGAATGGAATAGAATGGAGTGGAGTGGAGTGGAAAGGAATAGAATGAAATGGAATGGAATGGGGAAGAATGAAATGGATTGAAATGGAGAGTAATGGAATGCAATGGAATGTAATGGAACGAAATAGAATGGAATGAAATGAATTGGAATATAATGGTATGCAGTTGAATTGAATGTATAGGAATGGTATGGAATGAAAAGGAATGGAATGCCATGGAGAAGAATGGAAATGAATTGAATGGAATGGAGTCAAATGGAGTGGAGTGGAATAGAATGGAATGGAATGAATTGGAATGGCATTGAGAAGAGAGGAATGGAATTGTATATAGGGGAATGGAATGCAATGCAATGGAATGGAATGGACAGGAGAGGAAAGGAATGGAATGTAATGGAGTAGAATGGAGAGAAATGAAATTGAATGGAATGAAATGGAATGGCGAGGAATGGAATTGAGTGGAATAGAATTCAGTGGAATGAATGGAATGGACTAGAATGAAATGGATAGGAATGGAATGGAATGGGTTTGAGTGGAAAAGAATGTAGTGGAGTGGAATGGAATGGAATGGAAAAATGGAAAGGAACAAAAAGGAGTGAAATGAATGGAATGCAAGGGAATGGAATGGAATGGAGAGGAATTGAATGGAATGGAATGAAATAGGATGGAATGGAAAAGAATGCAACGGAATAGAATGGAATGCAAAGGAGAGTAATGGAATGGAATGGGGTGTCATGGAATTGAGTGAAATAAATGGAAGGAAATGGAATGGAATACAATGAAGTGGAATGGAATGGAGTGAAGGAGATTGGAATTGAGTGGAATGGAATGGGATGAAATGGAGAGGAATGGAAGATATTGAATGGATAGCGATGGAATCGAGAGAAATGGAATGGAATTGAATGGAATGGAGAGGGAAGAATTTCGAGGAATGGAATAGCATGGAATGGAATGGAATGGAATAGAGAAATGGAATGGATTGGAATGGAATGGAATAGATTGTAATGGAGAGGAATGTAGAGGAATGGAACGGAATGAAATGGAGAGGATGGAATGCAATGGAATGGGATGGAATGGCAAGGGGATTGAGTGCAATGACTTGTAGAGTAATGGAATGGAATGGAATTGACATGTATGGAATGGAATATAGAGTAATGGAGAGAAATAGCTTTGATACGAATGGAAGATAATGGAAGGAAATGAAATGGAGATAAATGAAATAGAATGATATGGAATGGAAGAGAATGGAATGGAATGAAAAGGAGTGGAATGGAATGCAATGGACTGGTTGGAATGGAATGTAGTGCAGGGGAAGGGAGTGTAAAGGAATGAATGGAATGGAGAGGTATGAAATGGAATGGAAATGAATACAATGGAACGGATGGAATGGAGGGGAATGTAATGGAATTGAGTGGAGAGGAGCGGAATGGAGTGTGGAGGAAAGGAATGTAATGGAAATGAGAGGAATGGAATGTAATGAAATGGAGTGGAATGGAATAGAATGGAGATGAATGGATTGAATGGAATGGAGTTGAATGGATCATAATAATCCATAAATGGAATGGATTTGAAAGGAGAGGAATGCATTGGAATGAAATGGAACTGCATGAATTGGCAAGGATTGGAAAAGAATGGAGTGGAATGAAATGGAATGCAGAGGAAAGGAAAGGAATGGAATGGAGAGGAATAGAATGGTGAGGAATGGAAGGGCATGGAATGGAAAGGAATTGAGAGGGAATGGGAGGAATGTAATGAAGAGCAATGTTATGGAATAGAATGCTATGGAATGGAATGAAATGTGATGGAAAGGAATGGAGTGGAATGGAATGGGGACGAATGGATTCTAATGTAGTGGAAAGAAATTGAATGGGGGGAATCTAATTGAATGGAATGGAAAGGAATGGAATGGAGTGGAGTGGAGTGTAATGGATTGGAATGGAATGGAATGGAGAAGAATTAAATGGATTGAAATGGAGAGTAATGGAATGCAATGAAGTGGAAATGAATGGAATGGAATGGAGTGAAAAAGAGGGGAATGGAATTGAATAGATATTAGGGAAATCGAAAGGGTTGGAATGGAATGGAATGGATTGGAGAGGAATGGAAAGAATGGAGAGGGATGGAATTGAATCGAATGGAGTGGAATGGAACGGATTGCAATGGAATAGAGAGGAATGAAAGGGAAAGGAATGGAATGGAATCAATAGAGTGCAATGGAATGGGATGGAGAAGAATCAAATAGAATAGAATGATTTGGATTGCAATTGAATGGAATATACAGAAAGGATAGGAATCGAATGGAGAGGAATAGAATGGATTGGAGAGGAATGGAATGGAATGGAGACGAATGGAATGGAGCGGATTGGATAGAAATGGCATGGAATGGAATGAAGATGAATACAATTGAATGGAACGGAATGGAATGGAATGCAGTGTAGTGGAATGAATGGTGTGCACTAGAATGAAATGGAGAGGAATGGAAAAGAATGGAGTGGAGTGGAATGGAATGCAATGTAGTGGAAGGAAAGGAACGTAATGGAATGGAATGGAGAAATTGAATGGAATGGAAAGGAGTGGAAAGAATGGAATGAAATGGAATGGAATGGAGAGGAATGGAATGAAAAGGAAGGAGTGCAATGAAATGTAGAGGAGTGGAATAGAATGAAATGGAATGGAAATGGAAAGGAAGGGAATGTAGAAATGGAATGGAGTGGATTTGAATGGAATGTGATTCAATGGAACGGAATGGGAAGGAAAGGGATGGAATGGAATGGAGAGAAATGGAACGGGGAAGAATAAAATGGAATGGAACGGAATGGAGTAGAATGGAATGGAATGGAATAGCATGGAATGGAATGGAATTTAATGGAGTGTAAAGGAGAGGAATGGAATGGAATTGAATTGGGTACATGGAATTGAGTGGAATAAATGGAAGGATATGGAATGGAATGGAATGCAATGGAGTGGAATGGAATGAAGTGAGGAGGAATGAAATTAAGTGGAATGGAATGGAATGGAATGGACATGAATGAAATGGAATTGGATAGAGAGGAATGGAGAGAATTTGGAGATGAATAGATGAAAATGAAAAAAAATGTAATGGAGAGAAAATAAATAGAAACTATGGAATGGAGTAGAATGGAATGTAATGAAATGGAGCGGAATGAAATTGAATGGAGATGTATGGGATTGAATGGATGGAATGGAATGGAGTGGAATGGATCATAATAGTCCATAAATGGAATGGATTTTAAAGGAGAGGAATGCATTGGAATGAAAAGGAATGGTATGAATTGACAAAGATTGAAAACGAATGGAGTGGAATGAAATGGAATGGAGAGGAAAGGAATGGAATGGAATGGAGAGGAATAGAATGGTGAGGAATGGAAGGGCATGGAATGGAATGGAATTGAGAAGAAGGGGAGGAATGGAATGAAGAGCAATAGAATGGAATGGAATGATACGGAATGAAATGAAATGTGATGGAAAGGAATGGAGTGGAATGGAATGGGGATGAATGGATTGGAATGGAGTGGAAAGAAATTGAATGCGGGGGAATAGAACTGAATGGAAAGGAAAGGAATGGAAGGGAGTGGAGTGGAGTGGAATGGATTGGAATGGAATGGAATGGAGAAGAATAAAATGGATTGGAATGGAGCGTAATGGAATGCAATGCAATGGAAATGAATTGAATGGAATGGAGAGGAAACGAAATGAATGAAATGGAGAGGAATGGAGAGGAGTGGAATGGAATGGAGAGGAATGGAATGGAATGGAGTGGAATGGAATGGAGTGGAGTGGAATGGAATGGTGAGAAAAGGAATGGAATGAAATGGAGTGTAATGAAATGTAGTGGAATATAATGGAATGCAGTGGAATGGAATGGGAAGGAATGGATTGGAAAGGAGAGGAATGGAACAGAATAGAAATGAATGGAATGGAATGGTTTGGAAAGGAATGGAATGGTGTGGAGTGGAGTGGACTGTAATGGAATGGAATGGAGAAGAAAGGAATGGAATGGAAATAAGTGGAATGAAGAGGAATAGATTGGAGAGGACTGGAATGGAATGGCGAGGATTGGAATGGAATGCAATGGAGAGGAATGTAATGGACTGGAATGTAGTGGATTAGAATATAGAGAAATGGAATGGAATGGAGAGGAAAGAAATGGAATGGAGTGGAGTGGAATGGAATGGAATGCAATGGAGTTAAAAGGAATGGAACGTAAAGGAATACACGGAATGGAATACAATGGAGATGAAAGGAATGGATTGGAAAGGAATGGAGTGAAATGTAGAGGAATGGAATGGAATGGAGAGATATGAAATGGAATTCAGATGAAAGGAATATACCGCAATGGAAAGTAATGGTAAAGAACAGAAGGGATTAGAATGGAATGGAGTAGTGTGGAATGGAATGGAGAGAAATGAAATGGAATGGAATGGAAAGGAATGATATAGAGAGGACTGGAATGGAATGGAATGGAGAGGAAAGCAATGCAATGGGGAGGAAAAGAATGGAATGGATTGGAGAAGAATGGAATGGAATGGAGTGGGATGGAATGGAATGGAATGGATTGGAGTTGAGTGAAGTGGAGTGGAATGGAATTGAATGGAATGAATTGGAATAGAAAGGAAAGAATGAAAAGGAAAGGAATGGAGAGGAAAGGAATGTAATGGAATGGGTTGAAATGGAAGGGAGATGAAAAGAATGGAATGGAATGGAGTGCAAAGGAGGGGAATGGAATTGAATAGAGATTAAGACAATGGAAAGGGTTGTAATGGAATGGAATGGAACGGATAGAGATGGAATAGAAGGGAATGGAGTGGAATGGAAAGGATAGAAATGGAATGGAAAGGACAGAAAAGGAATGAAATGGGTAGAATAAATAGAGTGCAATGGAATGGGATGGATAGGAATGGAATGGAATGGAATGGATAGGATTGGAATTGAATGGAATAAACAGGAATGGATAGGAATCGAATGGAGAATAATGGAGAGGAATGGAATGGAATTGAGAGGAATGGAATGGAATGGAGATGAATGGAATGGAATGGATAGGAGAGGAATGGAATAGAATGGAATGGCGATGAATAAAACTGAGTGGAACAGAATGGAATGGAATGTAGTGGAATGAGTGGAATGTACTAGAATGAAATGGAGAGGAATAGAAAGGAATGGATTGGAGTGGAATGGAATGCAGTGTAGTGGAATGGAAAGGAATGGAGAAATTGAATGGAATGGAAATTAAAGGAATGAATGGAATGAAATGGAATGGAATGGAGAGGAATGGAATGAAAAGGAAAGGAGTGCAATGGAATGTAGTGGAGTGGAATGGAATGAAATGGAATTGAATGGAAAGGAATGGAAGGTAGAAATGTAATGTAATGGAATGGAGTGGAATGGAATGGAATGGATTTGAATGGAATGGGAAGGAAAGGGATGGAAAGGAATGGAAAGGAAAGGAGAGAAATGGAATGGGGAAGAATAAAATGGATGTAACGGAATGGAGAGGAATGGAATGGAATGGAATAGAATGGAATGGAGAATAATGGAATGGAATGGAATTTAATAGAATGGAAAGGAGAGGAATGGAATGGAATGGAATGTGGTACATGGAATTGAGTGGAATAAATGGAAGGAAATGGAAAGGAATGGAATGCAATGGAGTGGAATGGAATGAAGTGAAGAGGAATGGAATTGAGTGGAATGGAATGGAATGGAATGGAATAGAACGGGATGGAGAGTAAAGGGAAGAAATGGAATGGATAAGGATGGAATGGAGAGTAACGGAATGGAATTGAAAGGAATGGAGAAGGAAGGAACTGGGAGGAATGGAATAGCATGGAATGGAGGGGAATGGAATAGAGGAATGGAATGAAATGGAATATAATGGAAAGGATTGGAATGGAGAGGAATATAGGGGAATGGAATGGAGAGAAATGGAGTGGAAAGGAATGCAATGGAATAGAGTGGAATAGAAAGGAATCGTGTGCAATGGCTTGAAATGTAGAAAAATGGAATTGACATGAATGGAATTAAATGGAATACAGTGAAATGGAGAGAAATGGTATGGAGACGAATGGATGAGAATGGAAGGAAATTTAATGGAGAGGAATGACCTAGAATGGTATGGAATTTAGTAGAATGGAATGGAATGGAAGGTAGTGGAATAGAATGCAATGGACTGGAGTGGAATGGAATGTAGTGGAGGGGAAGAGAATGGAATGCAATGAATGGAATGGAGAAGTATGGAAAGGAACAGTAAGGAATGGAATGGAACGGATGGAATTGAGAGGAAATAATGGAATTGAGTGGAATGGAACCGAATGGTCGGTGGTGGAATAGAATGGAATGGAATGGAATGGAAAGGAATGGAATGGAATGAAAAAGAGTGGAAAGGAATAGAAGGGAATGAAAAGGAGTGGAATGGAATGGAATGGAGATGAATGGGAGTGAATGGATGGAATGGAATGGAGTGAAATGGATGAGAATGGTCCATAAATGGAATGGATTTCAATGGAGAGGAATAAATTGGAATGAAAAGGAAGGGTATGGAATGGTGAGAAATAGAATGGAATGGAGTGGAATGAAATGCAACGGAGAGGAAAGGAATGGGATGAAATGGAGAGGAATAGAATGGTGAGGAACGGAAGTGCATGG
>NW_007251699.1:0-1032 GCF_000164805.1 Carlito syrichta
AACCCAGCTAAACAATCGGTCGACTCTTTGGCAAACATTTTATGCCAGCAAAGAAGTCGGCCAAGAAGTCAGTCAATATATTAATCCAGCTAACTAGTCGGCTGACTCGTCAGCCAACAAGTTAAGTAACCTATCTAACTTGCTAACCAATTAGATATATCAGCTATTTATCTCCTTTACCAACTAGTTAAAACAGTTAGCTAACTCGTTAACCAACTTGTTAAGTCAGCTAGCTATCTCATTAGCCAACAAGTTAAGTCACTTGCTAAGTCAGCTGGCTAACCAGCTAGGTAGCTAAGCCAGCTAGCTAAAACAGCCAGCTCTCTTGTTAGCTAACCACTTTTGTCAGCTACTTAAGTCTGCTTCCTGACTAGTTAGCTCATTAATTATGTCAGATAGTTATTCAGCTAATTAAATAGTTAGCTAATAATTTAATTCACATAGTTTAGTAAACTAGTTAAATAGTTAAGTCTGCCAGTTAAGTCAGTTATCTAATTTCGTCAGCAGGTTAAGACAGCTAGTTAGGTAGTTAACTAATGCTTAAGTTAGCAGGTTGAGTCAGGTAGTTAGCTAGTTAACTAATGTATTAAGTCAACTGGTTGAGTTAGCTAGCTAGCAAGTCAGGAAACGGGTTGATTTAACTGATTGAGTAGGCTAGGTAGCTAGTTAGCTAATGAGTTAAGTCAGTTGGATGAGTCAGCTAGCTACCTAGCTAGCTAACAATTTGTCAGTTGGTTGTGTCAGCTATCTGGCTCATTAACTAATGGGTTAAGTAAGATAATTAAGTCACCTAGCTAGCACGTTAGATAATGAATAAGCTAACTAGTTAGATAGCTGGTTAAGTTAGCTAGCTAGCTGGCAGCTAACTTTTAAGTCAGCTGGCTAGCTACACAGCTGGCTATTTAGCTAATTGTTTAAGTCAACTGGCTAGCTAGTTAGCTAGCTAGTTAAGTCAGCTAGTTAAGTCAGCTGGCTAGCCAGCTGACTAGCTAGATAGCATGCTAGGTAAAGTCAGTTGGCTAACCAGCTGGC
>NW_007251699.1:1630-8352 GCF_000164805.1 Carlito syrichta
CTAGATAGCTAGCTAGTTGAGCCAGCTAGTTAAACCAGCTGGCTAGCTAGGCAGCTAGCTGGTTAATTCAGCTAGTTAATTCAGCTTGCTTGCTAGTAAATTCAGCAAGTTAACTCAGCTGGTTAGCCAGCTGCCTAGCTGTGTGGCTAGCTTATTAAGTTAACTGGCTAGCCAGTTAGCTAGCTAGTTGAGCAACCTTGGTAAATCAACTCACTAACAAGCTCATTAGCTAGGTAGCTAGGTAGTTAAGGCAGCTGGCAAGAGAGCAGGTTATGTAGGTAGCTAGGTAGGTAAGTCAGCTGGCTATCCAGCCGACTAGCTAGGTAGCTAGGCAGATAAATCAGCCTGCTAGACAGCTGGATACCTGATTAAGTCAACTATTTAAGTCAGATGGCTAGCCAGCTACCCAGCAGGGTATCTAGCTAGTTGAATCAGTTGGCTAGCCAGCTGGTTAGCTTGTTAAATCACATAGTTAAGTCAACTCGCTGGCCAGCATGCTAGCTAGGTAGTTTAGTATAAAAAATGTGGCAACCCAGGGGGCTATGTAGTTATGTAACTAGTTAAGTGTGCTGACTAGCCATCAGACTATCTAGTTATGTCAGCTAGTTAAGTCAGCTGGCTATCACTCTGTTTAGCTATGTAGGTAGCTAGTTAAGTCTGCTAGCTAGCCAGCTGGCTACTTCGTTAAGTCAGCTGTTAAGTTTGCTGGCTGGGCTGCTAGATAGCTACATAGATAGGAAATTAAGTCATCTGGCTGACCAGATGGCCAGCTAGTAAAGTCAGCTGGTTTAGTCAGTTGGCTAGCCAGCTGTCTAGCTAGTTAAGTCAGCTGGTGAAGTCAGTGGTCTAGCCAGCTGGCTAGCTAGTTAAAAAGCTGGTTACGTCAGATGGGTAGCCAATTGGATCGCTAGTTATTTCAGCTACTTACGTCAGCTGGCTAGCTAGGTAGTTAGGCAATTAAGTCAGCTGACAAGCCAGCTGGCTAGCTATTTAAGTCAGCTAGTTAAGACAGCTGGCTTGCCAGCTTGCAATCTAGGTAGCTAGATGGTTATGTCAGCTGTCTAGCCAGCTGGCTAACTAGTTTAGTCACATAGTTAAGTCAGCTTACTAGTCATCTGGCTCCCTATGTAGCCTGCTAGTTAAGTCAGCTGGCTAGACAACTGGCTAGCTAGATAAGTCACCTAGTTAATTCAGTTGAATAGCCAGATGGCTAGCTATGTGGCAAGCTAGTTAATTCAACTGGCTAGGAAGCAGACCAGTAGTTAAGACAGATAGTTAAGTCAGCTGGATAGCTAGCTGACTGGCTAGTTAGTAACCTACTTAAGTCAATTGGCTAGACAGCTGGATAGCTAACTAAGTCATTTAGTTAGGACAGTTGGCTAACCAGGTGACTAGAGAACAGAGCACTAGTTAAGTCAGCTGGCTATCCAACTGGATATCTAGCTAAGTCAGCTAGTTTAGTCACCAGGCTGACAAGCTGCCTAGCATGTTTATCACCTAGTTTTCAGGTAACTAACCAGCTGGATAGCTAGTTAGATCACCTCATTAAGTCAGTTGGCTAGCCATCTCCCTAACTAGTTAAAAAACTAGTTAATTCAAATGGCTAGACAGCAGGCTAGCTAGTTATTTCAGCTAGTTTAATTAGCTGGCTAGCTAGGTAGCTAGCTAGTTAAGTCATCTAGTTAAGACAACTGAGAAGGCAGCTGTCTAGCCTCGTAGCTTGCTAGTTAAGCCAGCTTGCTAGACATCTAGTTAGCTAGATAAGTCACTTATATAATTCAGCTGGAAAGCCTGATGGCTAGTTATGTAGCAAGCTAGTTAATTCAACTGGCTAGACAGAAGGCCAGCTTGTTAAGACCGCTAGTTAAGTCAGCTGGATAGCAAACTGGCTGGCTATGTAGTGACCTAGTTAAGTTGGTTGGATAGAAAGTTGGCTAGCTAGTTATGTCAGCTAGTTAAATCTTCTGACTATCCATGTGTCTAGAGAGGTAGAGAGCTAGTTAAGTTAGCTGGCTAGCCGCCTGGATATCTAGTTAAGTCACCTAGTATAGTCACCTGGCTGGTCAACTGCATAGTTCGTTAATCAACTAGTTAGGTCAGCTGGGTAACCCACTGGCTAACTATTTAAGTCACCCCATGAAGTGGGGTTGCTAATCAGCTCGCTAGCTAGTTATAAAACTAGTTAAGTCAGACGACTAGACAGCTAACTAGCTAGTTATTTCAGCTAGTTAAGCCAAATTGCTACCTAGGTAGATAGCTACTTAAGTGAGCTAGTTATATCAGTTAGCTAGGTAGTTAAGTCAGCTAGTTAAGTCACCTAGCTAAGTAGTCAGCTAGCTATGTAGCTAGATACTTATTTTAGCTATCAAAGTCAGCTGGCTAGCTGGGTAACTAGCTAGTTATGTCAGCTAGTTAAGTCAGCTGGCTAGGCATTGGACTTGCTGGATAGCTAGCTTGTTAAGTCAACTGGCTAGCCAGCTGGCTAACTACTTAAGTCACCTAGTTAAGTCAGCTCCCTAGCCAGCAGTTTAGCTAGTTAGCTAGGTAGTTAAGTCATCTGGGAAGCCAGCGAGATACATAGGTAGATAGCAATTTAAGTCAGCTCATTAGCCACCTGTCTAGGTAGTGATGTCTGCTAGTTAAGTCAGCTAGTAAGCCAGCTGGCTATCTACTTATTTCAGCTAGTTGAGTCAGCTTGCTAGAAAGCTGGCTAGCTGGTTAAGACAGCTAGTTAATTCAAGTGGCTAGCCAACTGGCTAGCTAGGTAGCTCGCTACTTACATCAGCTGGCTAGCCAGCTGGCTAGTTTAAGTCAGGTAGTTAAGTCAGCTGGCTAGACAATTGGCTAGGTAGGTAGTTAGGTGATTAAGTCAGCTGGCTAACCAGCTGGCTAGCTAGTTAATTCAGCATGTTAAGTGTGCTGGCTAGCCAGCTGGCTAGCTAGGTGGCTAGCTAGCTAAGCCAGCTGGCTAGATGGATGGCTATCTAGTTAATTCAGCTAGTTAAGTAAGCTTGTTAGCCAGCAGGCTAGCTAGGTGCCTGGCAAGTTAAGCTGGCTGGTTAGCAGGCTGGTCAGTTAAGTGGCCCGCTAGTTAAGCCAGTTTGTTAGACAACTGACCAGCAGGCTGGCTGGCTAGTTAATCCAGATGGCAATCCGACTGTCCAGCCACCCAGATGGTTATTTAAGCAGTCTGGCTACCCGTGTAGACAGCCAGTTAACTAACTCGTTAAGTCAGCTGGCTAGTCACCTATCCAGCAAAGTAGCTGGTCAACTAGTTATGTCAGCTAGCTAGCCAGTTAACTAGATAAGTCAGCTTGAAACTCACCTAACTATTCAGCTAGAAAGTGAAGTCAGTAAGCTAGAGAGTAAGATAGCTTGTTTGCTATCTGGTTATGTCAGCTAGATAGTCAGCTAGCTTGTCAGCTAGCTAGTTAGGTCAGCTAGCAAATCAGCTAGTTATTGAGCTAACTAGTCGGCTATCAACTCAGCCAACTGGTCAGATAACTAGTGGGCTCGCTCGATTTCCATCAGGTCAGCTAACTAGTCAACTCGCTAGCTTGCAAACCAGTCAGCAAACTAGTCAGCTTGCTCGCCAGCCAACAGGTCACCTAAATTGTCGGCACACTTGCAGGCCAACAGTTCAGCTAACTAGTCAGCTTGCTTGCTAGCCAACTAGTTAAGTCAGCTCACTGGTCAGTTCGCTGACTAGTTAACTGTTCTCACCATTTGGCTCACTCGCTATCTGACTAAATTGAACTGGCAAGTCAACTCACTCACCAGCTTATTAGTTAAGTCAGCTGAACAGTCGGATTATTCACGGATGAAATAGTTAAGTCAGCTGATCAGTCGGCTCACTCACTGGCCGACAAGTTATGTCAGCTCACCTGTGGGCTCACTCACTGGCTGACAAGTTAAGTAAGCTAACCAGTCAGTCGTCTAACTGGCAAATAATTTATGTTAGCTAACCAACTGGCCGACTACTCGGCCAACTTCTCAGTTGACAAGTTAGGTCAGCTAACTTGTGGGCTGACTAATTAGGTCAGCTAAATAGTCAGCCAACTAGTCAGCCGAGTAGTTAGGTAAGCAAACTAGCCAGCCAACTACTTAACTGAGCTAACTTGTGGGCCAACTCATCAGTCAACTAATTAAACCAGTTAAGTAGTTAGCCGACTAGACTGCCGACTTGTTAAGCCTGCTAGCAAGTCATCCGAGTAGTCAGTGTGTTAAACCAAATAAGTAGCCATCCACATCATCCGCCAACAAGTTAAGTCACCTAGCTAACTTGTTACCCAACTAATTAAGACAGCTAGTTAACGCATTTACCAAATAGTTAAAACCATTAGCTAACACGTTAACCAACTCATTTAGTCAGCTAGCTATCTCGATAGCCAACTAGTTAAGTCAACTAGCTAAGTCAGCTAGCTAATTATCTACCTAGCTAAGTCAGCTACCTAAGAAAGCTAGCTCACTAGTTAGCTAACTATTTAAGTCAGCTAGTTAAGCCTGCTACCTAAATAGTTTGCTAACCAGTTAAGTCAGCTAGTTATTCAGCTAGCTAAATAGTTAGCTAACTTTTAATTCAGGTAATTAATTCAGCTAGCTAACTAGTTAAGTCAGTCAGTTAAGTCAGCTAGCTAAGTAGTAAAGTCAGTTTGCTAAGTCAGCTAGTTAAGTCAGCTACCTAATTTAGTCAGCTGGTTATGACAGCTAGTTAGGTAGTTAGCTAACAGGTTAAGTCAGCAGGTTGAGTCAGGTAGTTAGCTAGTTGACTAACGTGTTTAGTCAGCTGGTTGAGTCAGCAGGCTATCTAGTTACCAAACGGGTTGAGTCAGCTGTTTGAGTAGGCTAGCTAGCTAGTTAGCTAACGAGTTAAGTCAGATGATTATGTCAGCTAGCTATAATGTTAGATAACGAGTAAGCTAACTATGTAGCCATCTGGTTAAGTCAGCTAGTTAGCTAGGCAGCTAACTATTTAAGTCCGCTTGTTAGCTAGGGAGCTACGTAGTTAGCTAATTTCTTAATTCAGCTGACTAGCTAGGTGGCTAGCTAGTTAGCTAACTATTTACATCGACTGGCTAACTAGTTAACTTGCTACATCAGCTAGTTAAATCAGCTGGCTAGTCAGCTGGTCAGCTAGTAAACTAGCTAGTTAAGTCAACTGGCAAGCCAGAGGGATACATAGGAATCTAGCTAGAGAATTCAGCTGGCTAGCCACCTGTCTAGCTAGTGATGCCAGGTAGTTAAGGCAGCTGGGTGGCCAGCTGGCTAATTATTTAAGTCAGCTAGTTGAGTGAGCTGCCTAGCCAGCTGACTAGCAGGTTAAGTCAGGTAGTTAGTTCAAGTGGCTAGCCAACTGGTTAGCTAGGTAGATAGCTAGTTAAGTCAGTGAGTTAATATAGCAGGCTAGCCAGCTGACTAGCTAGGTGGATAGCTACTTAAGCCAGCTGGCTTGCCCGATGGCTATGTAGTTGTCAACTGGTTAGCCAACTGGCTAGCTACGTGACTGGCAAGTTAAGATGGCTCGTTAGCAGGCTGGTCTGGCAGGTGGCTAGCTAGTGAGGCAGGTGGTTAACTACTCAGCTAGTTAGTCAGCTTGCTAGTCAGCTAGATAGTTATGCCAGCTAGATCATTAATCAGCTAACCAGGTAAAAAGCCAACTGAATATCTAGTTAAGTAACCTAGTTAAGTCAACTGGCTAGACCACTGACTAGCTAGGTAGCTAGCTAGTTATTTCAGCTGTCCAGCCAGTTTGCTAGCTATTTAAGTCAGCTAGTTAAGTCAGCTGGCTTGCCAGCTGGCTAGGTAGGTACCAAACTAGTTAAGTCAGTTGGCTAGCCAGCTGGCTAGCTATTTAAGTCATCTAGTTAATTCAGTTGGCTTCCCAGCTGGCTAGCTAGGTAGCTAGATAGTTAAGTCAGCTGGCTAGCCACCAGGCTGCTAGTGTTGTCAGCTAGTTATGTCTGTTGGCTAGACAGCTGGCTAACTAGTTAAGTCAACTAATTGAGTTTGCTGGTAAACAACCGAATAGCTGGTTAACTCACCTTATTAATTCAAGTGGCTAGCCAAATGATTAGCTAGGTCACTCACTTATTTAGTTAGCTGACTTGCCAGCTGGCTACCTGATTATGTCAGCTGGTTAAGTTAACTGGCTAACCACATGGCTAGGTAGGTAGCTAGCTAATTAAGTCAGTTGATAGCCAGATGGTCACCTTTATAAATCAATGAGTTAAGTGAACTGGCTAGAAGGATGGCTAGCTAGGTGGCTAGTTAAACTGGCTGGCTATCCAACAGTCCAACTAGGAAGCTGTCTAATTAAGCCAGCTGGTTGGCCAGCTGGCCAGCCCGCTAACTGGCTAACTGGCTCCCTAGCCAGCTAGGCAGCCAGGTAGCTAGCTACTTTAGCCAGGTGGTTAGCAGTCTAGCCAAACATACAACTAGCTACTTAAGTCAGTTGGCTAGCCAGCTATCCCACCAACTTGCTAGTCAGCTAGTAAAGTCAACTAGCTATCCAGATAGCTAATTAAGTCAGCTAGCAACTCAGCTAACTATTCAGCTAGCAAGTTAAGTCAGCTAGCTATACAGCTTGCTAGTCAGCTAGCTAGATGGTCAAATAGATAGGCAAGTCAGCTAGCCAGCTAACTAGCCAGTTAGCTAGCTAGTTAAGTCAGCTAGCTAGACAGCTAGATATCTTTTTTGCTATCTAGTTATGTCAGGTAAATAGC
>NW_007251700.1:1778-2679 GCF_000164805.1 Carlito syrichta
CCTGTCTTTGCAGGTGGTTTCAAAAGTTGGGAGGTGGGGTACGTCCATCCCATGCCTTTGGCCACACGTCCCAGAAGTCCTGCCTTCACCCTCCACACTTGTGCCCCACAGCAAAGACATGTGTGAGCTCAAGGAACAGACTGTCCCGAGTTAGGGCGGTCGTCAGGGATAGAGCAATCAAGGAGGTCTGGTAATGCTGCAGACAGCCTTGGTTCCAGTCGCACGGTCTGCCTCATTCGGGTGGGGGGAGGAACCCTTCCTCTCCTGATCCCTCCATCATCCCACAACCATGCAGACCTTTCCCAGGGTAACCGTGGATGCCTGTTGTGACACACGTTGGAGGTGTCTCTTGTCGCCAGAGTCTCCGAGGGCCAGGCTTGGCACGGCAGCATGATCCTGGCTTCTGGGTCCTTGACCTATGGGGCTGAGGCTGTCCTCCCACCTCGGCCCCCGAGCAACCTGGACTTCAGGGACCACGACGCCTGACTCAATTTTGGGGTCCTCTCACCGAGATGAGGTCTGGCCACATCACCCGGGCTGGGCTCTGACCGCAGGGACTCAGGTAGCCTCTCACCTTGGCCTCCCAGGGCCCAAGACGGATGACTGTGAGCCACAGTTCCAGGCCTGTACTTGTACGTGCTGTCAGTGGGAGCGACACAAAGGCATGTCCCAGAACGTAGGCCACCACATCCCGTGTAGCCATATACAGGTGGATGTTTTTCTTTTTTTCCTTTTTCCCTTTTTTTCTTTGAGTCGCAGGCTCACTCCTTTGCCCAGGCTTTATGGTGGTGGCTCATTCCCGGCCACTGCAGCCTTGGCCCACCAGGTTCCAGTGAGCCGTTTGTCAGCATTCTGAGGAGCTGGAACGACAGTGTAGAGACGAGGTCTTGCCAAGTTACCT
>NW_007251700.1:3074-6267 GCF_000164805.1 Carlito syrichta
AGGATCACTATAGCCCACAAATTTGAGCCTGGCAATGAACCATGGTCATGACCATGGGCATCAGGGTGTGCCAAAGAGCCAGACCCTGCCTCCAAAATCATCAGAAACGTACACAGATTCTAAACTGCACGTGGTGTGTTCACAGGGCTACTGGCTTTATATCAGAAATAATGAGATTGTGGAGGAAGAAATGTTCCTGGGTGAGGGATTTGTCCCTGGCCTTTCTTGGTGGAAGGTCCTCGTTGCCAAGTCAGAGGGTTGACCTGCCTGGGGCACATTTCTAACCTAGGAGAGATAGGCTGGCAGGAACCTGGCCAGGGAGCCTGGGAACCCCTCCACCAAAGTAGAGGCAACCACTGGGGTGTGGGTTAGGACTGTAAGGTGCCAGACTTAGAAGACATCACATGTGGGGGCAAAGGACTGAAGGCAGAAGGTTTGCAGGAGAGTGGATTATTTATTTATTTATTTATTTATTTTCTTTCCTCACTAGGTTGCTCAGGCTGCTCTCCAATTGCACAACAATGGCCATCTTCTCAACCTGGGCCTTCCAAACTGCTGCAATCACAGGCTTTCCATTTAGTGGATCCTGGTATTCCTGCCTGGTCTTAAACTCTGTGCTGGAGGGTATCATCCCACTGAGGCCTGCACTCACCCAAGGTTTTCTGTCTTTGCTTGGGGTCAAGGTGGGGATTTTCTATGGTGTCCATCCTGGTCTCTTGTTCCTGGACACCGGTCATTTTCCCATTTCGGCCTCCCCAAGTGCTGAGGAAACAAGAGTGAATGGCCCGACTGTCTCTGCCCCCCTGAACATTTGAGAGTTTCTTCCTCCCTTTCACCGAGGCAGCCCCTCAGAGGAGAAAGCGGGATCTCCCTTGGGAAAGAGGCAAGAGGAGTGGTGGGTGCCCTGGTGAAGACATGGGCCTGAGGCAGGAGCTCCCCCCATGAAGAGCTCGACTGGTGATGCCAGCCTCTCTCTCCACAGCCCTGGGTAATTGTAAGGTAGCAGGCCTTGTGGTAGAGCCTGGAGAGGTGTGTGGAGGCTGGGCATGGGAGCTCACGCCTGTCATCCTGGCCCTCTGGGAGGCTGAGGAGAGAGGATGATCTGAGCCCCCATGTTCAAGACTTGCCCAGGAACCTTGGCAAGACCATGTCTCTACCAGAAATCAAAAGAATGAGCCGAGTGTGGTAGTACATACCTGTCCTTTCAGCCAATCTGGAGGCCACAGCGGGAGAATCACCAGATCCCAATTGGGTGAGGCTGCAGTGTCTGAGGGCTGTCCCCTGCACTCTGGTCTGGGCAAAAGAGCAGGACTCCAACTCAGAATAATAATACCTACGACCACCACCAGCACATCCACAGGGCAGGCTGAGGGCCTCAACCTGGCATCCCAACCCTTAGGAAGCCCAAGCGAGTGCACTGCCTGAGCCAGTGGGTTTGACACCAGCCTGGGACACAGGGCAAGACCTCATCTCGGTTATCAAAAATGAATCGAAGATTAGCCGGGCATGGTGGTGCAGACCTGTGGTTCCAGCCACATGGGGGGCAGAAGTGGGAGGATCATCTGAGCCCAGCAGGTGAAGTCCATGGTGGCTATGAGCATGACCTTGCATTCTGGCCTGGGTGACAGAGCAGGGTTCTGACAACAAATAATAATCACCACAACCACCACCATCACCACCCCTGCCATCCAACCCAAGAAGACACACTCAGGGATGGGAGAGGAAAAGGCAGTTTCTGGACTCGTTTTTGGAAGGCTTCTAAGGTGGTCACCAGCACATCTGGCCTGCACCTTTGCCCACGGGCACCAGAAGTCCTGCCTCCACACTCCACACTAGTGCCCCATGGCAAAGACACATGTGAGCTCATGGAACAGATGACTGAGAGTTAGGGCAGCCATGGGCAGAGTGATCAAGACAGTCCAGCAACATCACGGCCAGCACAGGTTTTGGTCACCCGGTCTGCAACCTTCGGGCAGGAGAAGGGCCTTTTCATCTCCCGATCACTCATTCATCACCCACTCACGTGGAACTTTAACTGGGTAGCCGAGGTCACACATCGTGATGCACGTGGGAGGCGTATTTTTTGTCATCGGTGTCTCCATCAGCTGGGCTGGGATGCACTAACAGGATTGTGGCTTCGGGGCCTGAGCCGTAGAGACTCAGTCTGTCTTCCTGCTTCTGCCCCTGAGCAGCCGGAATTACTGGATATACCACACCTGACTATTTTGGGGATCTCTCCCCCAGACGAGGTCTGGCCACATCATCTGTGCTGGTCTCAGACACCTGGGCTCAAGTAGCCTCCCTCCTCGGCCTCCAAGGGAGCAGGGCTGACAGCCTCGAGCCATGGTGGCTGGCCTGGACTTGCATGTGCTGTCAGAGGGGGTGATACAAAGTCACACCCCGGGATGGAGGTCACTGCCTCCCGTGTAGCTGGGAACCTGTGAGCCAACAAAGGTGACTCAAATATTTGTGTTCCGGGAGTGATGAGGACATGAAACGATACCCAGGCTGGTCTTGAACTCCCAGGCTCCAGTGATCCCCACTAAGCCTCCCAAAGCCACAGCACATTTGTCTGCTGAGCCACCATCTTTTGGGAACTCTATGCCCAAGACTTCGGCCTCCTTCCCCAATGATGTCTGTCTGTATACGATGATCCCAACTTGATACACAAATGGATGCTCTTATTTTCTTTCGTTTTATTTCTTTTGAGTTGGAGTCTCACTCCATTGTCCAGGTTGGATGACAGTAGCTTGCTCCTGGCCACCGCAGCCTCGGCACACAGGGGGCTCTGGCTATCCTTCCCCACTGGCCTTCCAAGGAGCCAGAATGACAGGCACATGCCACCACGCCCGGCTTATTTGGAATGGAGAGTAGAGACAAGGTATTGCCGAGTTTCCCAGATGTGTCTCGGACCCATGGGCTCAGAGCAGCCACTGGCCTCAGCCTCCCAAAGTGCTGGGATGATTAGGTTGAACCCCTGAGCCTAGCCTCGATCCTTCCTCAAAAAAGAACCAGAAGGCCAGGTGCAGCGACCCATGCCTGGAATGCCAGCACTCTTGGAGGTTGAATTGGGAGGATGGCTGTAGCCCATGTTCTCAAGACAAACCTGGGTCTTGGAAGGAGACCCTGTCTCCCCACCCATCCAAACAGAGGCTCTGGGGATGTGGTGCCAATCTTCCCAGTCACTCTAGAG
>NW_007251701.1:0-751 GCF_000164805.1 Carlito syrichta
GTCCTATGTGAAGGGTTTCCCAGTGATTGGTGTTCTTTCACAATAGATGCTTTGTTGACTTGCCTTCCTTAATGATTAGAGTCTCAGTGACTGATCTTCCTCCAAACTGGGTGCCACAGTGAATAGCCCTCTTCTGTGATGGCTTCCCCAAGTGACTGGATCTCCTCTGTGTTGGGTGTCCCATTGACTGACTCTCCTCTGTGATAAGTGTCTCAGTGACTGGACCTCCTCTATTATGTGTGCCCTGGTGAGTAGCCCTCCTTTGTGATAGGTGACCCAGTCACTTTACTCCTCTCAGATGAGTACTCCAGTTACTATACTTCATTTACATTGGGTATCCAGTGATTAACCCTCTTCTGTGATGGGTGACATCATGACTGGTCCTAATCTGTGATGGTTGTCCTCGTGCCTAGCCCATCTCTGTTATGAGTGCCTCAGTGACTGTTCCTTCTCTGTGTTTGGTACTTCACTGACTGAGCCTCTGTTGTGATTCGTGTTCCAGATGGGTTTCCCTCTGTAATTTTTGCTCCAGTGACTGGTCTTTTTCACTGATGGGTATCCAAGTGACTGGCCTCCTCTGTGGTGGGTGTCCCAGAGACTGGTCCTCCTCTATGATGGATGCACCAGTGACTATTTTTCCTTTGTGATTGGTGCTTCATTGACTAGACCTCCTCTGTGATGGGTGATCCAGTGACTGGGCAATCTCTGTGATGGGTCCCAGCGACTACCTCCTTTTCTGACCAATGCTCCA
>NW_007251701.1:1867-3267 GCF_000164805.1 Carlito syrichta
AATGCCAATGAAGGAATTTCTTCTGTGATGGATGTTCCAGTGGCTGCTGTTACTCTGTGATGGGTGCCACAGATACTGTCCCTTCTCTGTGATGGGTGCCTCACAACTGGCCCTCTTCTGTGTTGGCTGTCCCAGTGACTGAACCTCTTCTGTGATGTGTACTGAGTGATTGCACTTCCACTATGACGGGAACCCCAGTTTCTGGCCCAATTCTGTTTTGTGTGCCACAATGCCTGGCCCTTCTCACTGAAAAATTCCCCATTAACAGATCCTCCTCTGGGATGGTGCCCCAGTGACTACCTTCATTTGGTGATTACTGACCTAGTGACTGAGACGGTTATATAATGTCTGCCTCAGTTACTAGTCCTCCTCCATTATGAGTGTCTCAGAGATTGGCCCTTCACCATAATTATTGTCCTACTGACTAACCCTCTTTTGAGAATGTTACCCCACTGATGGGTCTTCATAATAAGTGCCTAAGAAACTGACCCACCTCTCTTATGGATGAGACAGTGAGTTGCATTTCTCTGTGTTGGATGTAACTGTGAGTGGTCCTTCTCAGTGAAGTGTGCTCCTGTGACTGGCTCAACTTGGTGATGAGTGGCCTGCTGATGCACTCCCCTCTGTTATGGGTGGTCCAGTGACTGATCTCCACTGTTATGAGAGCTCCAGTGATTAACCCTCTTCTGTGATTGGTACTTCAGTGTCTGACCCTACTCTGTGATGGCTGTCCCAGGAACTGACCCTCCTCAGTGATGGGTGACTCAGTGACTGTTCCTTGGTGTATTTTTTGCCCTATTGACAAGACTTTTTCTATGATTGGTGCTCCAGTGATGGGATCTCCACTGTGATCAGTGCTTCAGTGATTGGCCCTCATCTTTGATTGGTACCAAAGTGACTAGCCTCTTCTTTGTTGGGTGCCTCAGAGACTGGTCCACAATTCTGATGTGTGCCCTAGAACTAGGCTTACTCTGTGATGGGTCCCCTAATGACTGATCTTCCTTTCTGATTGGTACCACAGTGACAGGCCTTCATTTGTGATCAGTGAAACTGACTCAGACTCCTTCTAATGGGTGCCTGAGTGACTAGACCTTCTATCTGATGTTTGCTCTAATGATTTGATCTGCTCTGATGAGTTCTCCAGTTACAAGTCCCATTCTAATGTGTACCCCTGTGACTGACACTCCTCTGTTATGAGTGGCTCTGTGATTGGCCCTTTTCTATGTACCTCAGTGACTTTGCCTCATTTGTGATGAGTTCCCCAGTAAACAATCCTCAACCATAGTAGGTGTCCTAGTGAATAGTTCTCATATGTGCTGGGTACCCCAGTGACAGGTTCTTTTTTGTGATGATTGTTCCAGTGACCAAGTCTCCTCTGTGATAGTTGCAACAGTAACTGA
>NW_007251702.1:0-7504 GCF_000164805.1 Carlito syrichta
CCAGTAGAATTAACTAGCTTGCTACATAGATAGCCAGCTGGCTATCCAGCTGCATTAACTAGGTGACTTATTTAACTAGCCAGCTGTCTAGCCAGCTGACTTAACTAGCAGGATACCTAGGGAGCAAGATGTCTAGTCAGCTGACTTAACTAGGTGACTAAACTAGCTAGCCAGCTGGCTAGACAGCTGACATAACTATCTAGCTACCTAGATTTCAAGCTGGCTAGCCAGCTGTATTAACTAGCTGACTTAAATAGCTAGCCAGCTGGCTAGTCAGCTAAGTTAATTGCCTAACTACCTAGCTAGCTGGCTGATGTAACTAGCTGAAATAACTAGTGAGCCAGCTGGCTACCCATCTGATGTGAGCAGATTTTTAAGTAGCTAGTCAGCTGGCTAGACCACTGACTTCACCAGTTGACTTAACTAGCTAGACAGCTGGCTGGCCAGCTGACTAAACTAGCTGACTTTACTAGCTGGCCAGCTGGTTAGCCAGCTGACTTAATTTCCTAGATACCTAGGTAGCCAGCAACCAAGCCAGCTAATTTAACTAGCTGATTTAACAAAGTAGCCAGCTGGCTAACCAGCAGACTTAACTAGCTACCATCCTAGCTATACAGAGTGATAGTCAGCTGACTTAACTAGCTGACATATGAAGATAGCCTGATGGCTAGCCAGCACACTTAACTAACTACCTACCTACATAGCCCTCTGGCTTGCCAACTGTTTTAACTACCTAACTACCTAGCTAACATGCTGGAAAGCGAGTTGGCTTAACTATGTGATTTAACAAGCTAGCCAGCTGGCTAGCCATGTGATTTCACTAGCTATGTACCCTGCTAGGTAGCTGGCTAGCCATCTGACTTAACTAGTTGACTTAATCAGGTATCCAGCTGTCTAGCAGGCTGATTTAACTGCCTAGCTACCTAGCTAGTCAGCTAGATAGCCAGCTGACTTAACTACGTAGCTACCTACATAGCCTGCTGTCTTACCAGGTGACTTAACTACCTAGCTACCTAGATATCGAGCTTGTTAGTGAGCTGACTTAACAAGATTACTCAATTAGCTAGTTAACTGGCTAGCCAGTTCACTTAATTAGCTACCTACACAGCTAGGCAGCTGGCTAACCAGCTGAGGTAACTCGCTGACTTTACTAACAAGCAAGTTTACTTAACGAGCTGAATTATCCAGTTAGCTACCTAGCTATCTAGCTTTCCAGTTGACTTAACTAGCTGGCTTACCTAGCTGGCTTAAGTAGCTGATTTAACTAGCTAGCTATCTAGTATCTAGCTTGACAGCTGACTTAACTAGCTGAATAAACTAGCTAGCTAGCTGACATAACTATCTGACTTATATAGCTAGTTTCCTAGCTAGCCAGCTGATTTAACTAGCTGAAATAACTTGCTAGCCTGATAGATGGCCATCTGCCTTGACTAGCTTTTTAACTAGCTAACCAGATGGATAGCCAACAGACTTAATGAGCTGTCTTAACTAGCTAGCCAGCCTGTTGCCAGCTGACTTAACTAGCCGACTTAAACAGCTAGTCTGCTGCCTAGCCAGCAGATTTAACTAGCTGACTCCCTATAAAGTCAGCAGGCTAGCCAGCTGACTTACCTAGCTGACTTAAGCTAGCAAGCTGGGTTGCCAGCTAATTAACTAGCTAGCTACCTACCTAACCAGAAGGCTAACCAGCTGACTTAAATAGCTGACTTGAACTGCTAGCCTGCTGGCTAACAAGCTGACATATGTAGCTAGTTACCTACCTAAACAGCTGGCTAGACAGCTGACTAAACTAGCTGATTTCACCAGCTGGACTTAACTCACTGACATCATTAGCTAGCCAGGTCGCTATCTAGTTGACTTAACTAGCTAGCTACCTACCATGTAAGTTGGCATGTCAGCTCTCTTAACTAGATGAATTAACCAGCTAGTCAGCTGGTTAGCCAACTGACTTAAGTAGCTCGCTACCTAGCTAGATATCTGGCTAGCCAGTTGACTTAGCTAACTGACTTAAATAGCTAGCTACCTAGCTAGCCAGTTGACGTAAATAGTTAGTTCACTAGCTAGCTGTGTAGCTAGCCAGGTGCCTTACATTTTTATCTGCCAGGTGGCTACTCGACTTAACCAGCTAGCTAACTAGTTAGCTTACTCATTATATAACATAATAGCCAGGTGATTTAATTATCTTACTTAACTCGTTAGCTAATGAGCTAGATGGCTGACACAATGAGCTGGCTTAAATCATTAGCTAGCTAGGTAGATAGCTGACTCATCCAGCTGACTTAATTCGTTAGCTAACTAGCTACCTAGCCTACTCAACCAGCTGAATCAACACGTTTCCTAATTTGCTAGCTAGTTGACTCAACCAGCTGACTTAATACATTTGTTAACTAGCTAACTAACTGACTCAACCTGTTGACTTATCCATCAGTTAACAACCTAGCTAGCTGTCTTAACCAGCTGACGAAATTAGATAACTGACTTAACTTGCTGACTCAAGGCAGACAACTAGTTAGCTAGATTACTAAACTAGTGAATTAAATA
Organism: Carlito syrichta; assembly: GCF_000164805.1. Lineage (NCBI taxonomy): Eukaryota > Metazoa > Chordata > Mammalia > Primates > Tarsiidae > Carlito > Carlito syrichta. The sequence continues at coordinate 2,542 of NW_007251702.1, forward strand.
ATTAGCTAACTACTTAATTAGCTGAATAACTAGCTGACTTAATTAATTAGCTCACTAGTCAAGAAGCAGACTTAAGTAGCTGACTTAAGTAGTTAGCTAACCAGTGAGCTAGCTGATTTAGCTAGCTGACTTAGCTAGCTAGCTGATTTAGCTAGCTGACTTAGCTAACTGACTTAACTAGTTGGCTAACAAAATAACTAGCTGACTTAACAAGTTGGTTAATGAGTTAGTTAACTGTTTTAACTATTTGGTAAATGAGATAAATAGCTGACAACTAATTGATTAACGAGTTAGCTAGATGAATTACCTTGTTGGCTGATGAGTCAGCCGACTAGTTAGCTGGATGAATACGTTGGTTGACTACTCGGCCGACTTGTTTGCTTGCATAAATAGTTTGTCCAAAAAGTTGGCCAATTATTTAACTGGGTTAACAAGTTGACTGACGAGTTGGCCCACTAGTTAGCTCAGTTAGCAAGTTGGCTGATTAAATTGCTGACCTAACTAGTAGTCCGATTAATTGGCAGACTAGTTAGCTGACCTAACTATTCGGCCGACTAGTTAGCTGACCTAAATTTTCAACTGACAAGTTAGCCCACTAGTCGGCCGATTGGTTGGCTACCTTAACTAGTAGGATGATTAGTAGTCCGACTGGTTATCTAAATTATCTAGTCAGCTGGCGAGTGAGCTGACAGGTTAGCTGACTTAACTAGTCGACCCATGAGTGAGCCAACTGGTCAGCTGATTTAACTAGTTCACTGGTGAGTGAGCCGATTGGTCAACTGACTTAATTAGTAGGCCAATAGGCAAGTTGACTGGTCAGGCAACTTAACTAGTTGGCCGGCATGTGAGATTTCTGTTCAGCTGAATTTAATCGGCTTACGAGTTAGCCGACTGGTCAGACTTAACTAGTCGGCCGGTGAGTGAGCCAACCAGTGAGCCGACTTTACTAGTCGGACAGTGAGTGAACCAAATGCATGAGCTGCCTTAACTATTTGACCAGTGAGTGAGACGACCTGTGAGTGGACTTAACTAGTTTGCTGGTGAGCAAGCTGACTAGTTTGCTGACTTGGCCTATGAGCGAGTCTATAAATTATTTGACCTGTTGGCTGGTGAGCGAGCCAACTAGTTTGCTGACTGATTGGCAGGCAAACGAGTCAAATATTTAGCTGAACTGCTGGAAAGTGAGCTTGCCCACTAGTTAGCTGACCAGTTAGCCGAGTTGCTAGTAGACTAGTTAGCTAAGTAACTAGCTGGTATGTTAGCTGACTTAACTAGCTAGCTGACTAGTTAGCTGGCTATCTAGCTGACATAACTAGCTAGCAAACAAGCTCTCTAGGTGACTAGTACGGTGATTTAACTAGCTATCTAACTGACTAGTTAGCTGGCGAGTAATTTAACTAGCTATCTAACTGGCTAGATAGCTGGTCTAGCTGACTTAATTATCTAGCTGACTAGCTAGCTGACTAGCTAGCTGACTTAACTAGCTAGCTGACTTAACTAGTTATCAGACAAGCAACCTGATAAGCTAGCTGAATTAACTAGCTAACTGAATTGTTAGCTGACTTGCTAGCTGACATAGTTGACATAATTATCTGACTAGCTAGTTGGCTGGGTAGCTGACTAGCCACCTGACTTAACTAGCTAGCTACCTTGTTGGCTAGACATCTAGCCAGCTGGATTAACTAGCTAGCTACCTGGCTGGCTAGCTGGCTAGGCAGCCTGGCTAACTAGCTAGCAGACTGGCCACCTGGCTAGCCAGCTGTCTTAAATAGCCAGCCATCTGGCTGGACAGTGGGACAGAAAGCTGGCTTAACTACTCAGCCACCCTGGTGTTCAGCTACCTAACTTGCCAGCTTAATTATCTGACCACCTACCTGACCAGCCTGCTAACCAGCCATTTTAAGATGACAGCCACCAGGTAGCCAGCTGATTAACCAGTTGACTTAACTAGCTGACTTAATTAGATAGCCATCCGGCTAGCCAGCTTGCTTTACTCGCTAGTCAGCTAGCTAGCCAGTCCACCTAGAAAGGTAACTAGCCAGCTGACATAACTAGCTGACCTAACCAGCTAGATAGCTGATTAGCCAGGTGAATTAACTATGTAGCTATCTAGTTACCCATTTGGCTAGCCAGCTGACTTAACTAGCTGACATCTCTAGCTAGCAAGGTGGTTAGTCAGCTGAATTAACTAGCTAGCTACTGATGTATACCACTAGCTTACCAGCTGAATTAACTACCTATCTACCAAGCTCACCAACTGGCTAGGGAGCTGACTTAACTAGGTGACTTAACTAGCTATCCAGCTGACTAGTCAACTGACTTAACTTGTTAGTTACCAAGATAGGCTGCTGGCTAGCCAGCTGACTTAGCAAACTGACTCAACTAGCTAGCCAGCCAGCTGACTTATCTATCTGATTTAACTAGCTAGTCATTGACTGGCCAGCTGAATTATCTAGCTGACTTAAACCAGGTAGCAGCTGGCTAGCCAGCTGAATTGACTAGCTAGCTACATACCTAGCCAACTGGGAAACTGGATGAATTAGCTAGCTGATTTAAATAGCCAGCCAACTGAAAAGCCAGTTGACTTAACTAGCTTGGTATCCAGTTATCCAGCTGGCTAGCAACTGAATTAACTAGTTGACATACCCAGCTAGCAAGCTGGCACAAATTACTGACTTAACTAATTAGCCAGCTGGCTACCCAGCTGACTTAACTAGCTCTCTACCTAGCTAGCAAACTGGCTAGTCAGCAGACTTAAGTAGCTGACTTAATTAGCTAGCCAGCTGGTTAGCCAGCTGACTTAACAAGCTATCTTAAATAGCTAGCCTGCTCTCTAGACAGTTGAATTAAATATCTTGCTATATAGCTAACCAGCAGAATAGCTAACTGACTTTAATAGGTGACTTAACTAGCTATCAGCTAACTAGCCAGCTGGATAGCTAGGTACCTAGTCGTGGATATCCAGCTGACTTAAATAGGTGGCTTTACTAACTAGCCAGCGGACTAGATAGCTGACTTAACTATCTGTCTAACTAGCTAGCCAGCTGTCTAGCAAGCTGACGTTAACTAGGTGAATTACGTAGCTGGCCAGCTGGCTAGCAGTCTGATCCAACTGCCAAGCTGTCTAGCTAGACAGATGGATAGCCAGCTGAGTTAACTAGCTAGCTAACTACATAACCCACTGGATTGCCAGCTGACTTAACTACTTAGATACATACCTAACCAGCTGGTTAGTCAGCTGACTTAACTAGGCTACTTAACTAGCTAGCTAATGGGCTAGCCAGCTGACTTTAGTAGCTAGCTACCTAGATAGGCAGCTGGTTAGACTGCTGACTTAGCTCGCTGAATAAATTAATGAGAAAGCTGATTCTACTGACTGACTAAACCAGCTAGTTTCCTAGGAAGCCAGCTGTCTTAACTAGCTGGCTTAACTAGCTAGCTACCTAGCTAGCGAGCTGACTTAATTAGCTAACTTAGTTAGCTAGTTGACATAACTAGCTGACTTATACAGCTAGGTTTCTAGCTATCCAGCTGACTTAACTAGTTGATATAACTAGCTAACCTGATGGATAGCCATCTGACATAACTAGGTTTTTAACTAACCAGTTGGATAGTCAACTGATTTAATGAGCTGACATAAATAGCTAGTCATCTGGTTTCCTACTGACTTAAATAGCTGACATAACCAGCTAGTCAGCTGAGTTAACTACCAATCTGACCTATCTAGCAAGCTGACTGGTCAACTGACTTACCTAGCTGACTTAAACTAGCAAGCTGGCTAGGCAGCTCATTAAACTAGCTAGCTACCTACCAAGCCAGCAGGCTAGCCAGCTGACTTAACTAGCTGACCTGAACAGCTACCCTGCTGGCTAGCAATCTGGTTTATCTAGCTAGCTACCTACCTAACCAGCTGGCTAGACATCTGACTAAACTAGCTGACTTAACCAGCTAGCCAGTTGGCTATCCAGCTTACTTAACTCGAAGACATCACTATCTAGCCAGTTAGCTCTCTGTCTGACTTAACTAGCTAGCTACCTACCTTGCCAGTTGACGAGCCAGCTCTCTTATCTAGCTTAATTAACCAGCTAGCTAGGTGGCTAGCCAACTGACATAACTACCTCGATACCTAGCTAGCCAGTTGGACAGCCAGCTGTTTTAATTAGCTGAATTAACTAGCTAGCTACCTAGCAATACATCTGACTTAAATATTTGGCTAACTAGCTAGCTACCTAGCTACCAGCTGATTTAAACTGTTAGCTACATAGCTAGATACCTAGCTAACAAGCTTACTTAAATAGCTTGCTGTGTAGCTAACTGACTTAAACAGCTAGCTACATAGTTATCATACCCATTATCCCGTGTGTTAGCTAGCTGACTTAATCATCCGACTTAACTCCTTAGCTAACGAGCTTCCTAGGTAGCTCAAGCAGCTGACATAAACCATTAGCTAACTAGTTACCTAGCTGACTCATGCAGCTGACTTAACTCGTTAGCTAACTAGCTAGCTCGCCTACACAACCATCTGACCCAACCCGTTTGCTAACTAGCTAGCTAGATGACTCAACCAGCTGACTTATCCTGTTAGTTAACTAGCTAACTACCTGATTCAACCTGCTTTCTTAAACTGTTAGCTAACTTGCTAGCTAACTGTCTTAACCAGCTGACTTAATTAGAAAGTTGACTTAACTAGCTGAATTAGGTAGATGCACTTACTTAGGTAGCTCACTTAATTGGCCAAATTAACCAGTTAGCTAGCTGACTTAAATACCTCAATTAAATAGTTAGCTAACTATTTAACTAGCTGAATAACTAGCTGACTTGACTAATTAGCTAACTAGTTAGGTAGCAGACTTAAGTAGCTGACAAATATTTAGCTAACTAGTGAGCTGGCTGACTTAGGTAACTGACGTAACTAGCTAGCTGGTTAGCTAGATGACTTAGCTAGCTGACTTAACTAGTCAGA
>NW_007251703.1:0-4073 GCF_000164805.1 Carlito syrichta
CCCATCATGCCAACCACTCCGGGCCTGAGGTGGGAGAATCACCAGAACCCGTGATTTTGAGGCTGGGGGTGAATGACGGTCATGTCCCGGGACCCAGCCAGGTTCACAAAGCCAGACCCTGTCCCCAAAAACATCAGAATCGTACAGATTCTCAACTGCGCATGATGTGTTCCCAAGGCAGCTGACTTTAGATCCAGGAAAAAATGGGAATAGGGGAAGAAATTTCCCCGGGTGAGGGATCTGTCCTTGGCCTGTCTTGGTAAAACGTCCTCGTTGCTGAGTCAGATGATTGGCCTGCCTGGGGCACGTTTCTCACTTCGGAGTGGAGAGGCGGCAAGAATCAGGCCAGGGAGCCTTGGAACTCCCGCACCAAAGTGGGAGCAGTCATTAGGGGGGCTGGGGCTTGAAGTTGCCAAGCCTGGGGGACCCTAACACGTGGGGTTGGTGGGGGGAAGGACTGAAGGCAGAAGATTTCCAGGAGAATGGATTTCATTCATTCTTTCTTTCTTTTCTTTTTTCTTTCTTTCTCTTTCTTTCTTTCTTTCTTTCTTTCTTTCTTTCTTTCTTTCTTTCTTTCTTTCTTTCTTTCTTTCTCTTCTCTCTCTCTCTCTCTCTCTCTCTCTCTCTCTTTCTTTCTTTCATGTTTTCTTTCCTTTCCTCACTATATTGCCCAAGCTGCTCTCAAACCTCCCATCTCAGGCCATCCTCTCGGCCCTGACCTTCCAAACTGCTGTGATCACACTCTTTCAATTTGGTCGACATCCTGATCTTCCTGCCTGGTCTTGCAATCTGGGCTGGACTCCATCCTCTTGCTGAAGCCTTCCCTCACCCATGGTTTTCTGCGTTTTGCTTGGGGTCCAGGTGGGGGCTTGCTATTGTTTCCAGCCTGGTCTCAAGCTCCTAAGCTCCAGCCACCTTCCTTTCTCGGCCTCACCAAGTGCCGAGGACACAGGCGAAAATCACCTGGCCATTCCCCTCCCCGAAGATTGAGAGTCATGCCCTCCCTTTTTGTGATTTGGCCCCTGGGAGAAGTGAGCGGGTCCATTCTGGAGCACTAGATGGGCAGCAGTCTGGGTGCCCCAGCGGAGAAATGACCCTGTGCCAGGTGCTCCCATGGTGCAGACTCAGCAGGTGACTCCTGCTCCCTGCACAGTGGTCCTGAGTCATTTGAAGGGAGCGGGCCTCACTGTGGGATCCCAGGAGGGGTGTGAAGGCCATCTATGGGGGCTCATGCCTGCCTCCCTGGCATTTTGGGATGCCAAGGCAAGAGGATATCCTGAGCTCCCAGGTACAAGACCAGCCCGGGCACCCTGGGAAGACCTCATCTCTATAAGAAACCAACAAAATGAGCTGGGTCTGGTGGCACACACCTGTCTTTCTGACCACTTGGGGTAGCCTAAGCCCAGACGGTGGAAGCCGCAGTGGCCAAGGGCAGGCCTCTGCACTCCAGCCTGGGTGACAGAGAGGGTCTCCAACTCAGAATAATAATACCAACCACCACCACCACAACCATAGGCTGGGATCAGGGGCTCAGCCTGCCATCCTGGCCCTTTGGAGTCTGAGGTGAGTGGGCGGCCTGAGCCTGTGGGTTCATGACCAGCTCGAGACACTGGGTTAGACCTCATCTCAACCATCAAAAATATATCCAAAGACTAGCTGGGCGTGGTAGCTCAGCCCTCTGACTCCAAATAATAATAATCACCCTCACTGCCACTCCCACCAAGACTCCCTCACAGAGCTAGGAGTCAACCCCATGGATGGGAGAGGGAAAGGCACTTTTCTGTCTTTCTTTCGTGGGGGGTTTCAGAGGTGGTCACTGGGCACGTCCATCCTGCATCTTCAGCAATGATTCCCAGAAGACTTGCCTCCACCTTCCACACTCATGTCCCATGGGGAAGAGGCGTGTGAGCTCACAGAACAGACAACTCCAAGTTAGGGTGGCTGTAGAACACAGAACGATCAAGTTAGTCCAGCAACACTGACTACCCAGCCCACGTTGTGGTCGCCTTGTCTGTGATGTTTGGGGAGGAGGGCCCCTTCCTCTCCTGATCATGCTATCATCCCCTGCCAACACTGACCTTTCCCTGGGGAGCCATGGATGCCCATCATGACACGTGGGAGGCGTCTCCATTGGCCGGTCTGGGGCATGGTGGCATGATTGTGTATCCCAGGGCCTCAATCTCCTGGGCTCAGATGGTACTCCTGCCTCGGCCCCTGAGCAGCCAGGACTCCAAGGCCACCATGCATCACTAAATTTTGGGGACCTTTCATTGAGACAAGGTCTGGCAACCTCACCTGGCTTGGTCTACAACCCCGAGGATCAGGGAGCCTCCCACCTTGGCCTCCCATGGTGTGGGGCTAATGGGCGTTAGCCATGGTGCCTGGCAAGGACTTGCACATGCTCTCAGCAGGGGTGACGTGAAGGCCCCCCCAGAACAAAGGACACCTCATCCCATGTAGCTTGGACTGCGGGTGCCACCACATGTGACTGAAGTGTTAGCATTGCAGGGAGCGATGAGGTCTCGCTTCATAGCCCAGGCTGGACTTTCTCTCGGGCTCTAGTTGTCCCCCACCTTGGCCTCCCTAAGGCACAGCCAGATTGACTGCCGATACACCATCTTTCAGGAACTCTAGGCCCAAGGCTGGGGCCTCCTTCTGAAATGATCTCTGTCTGTTCACAATGATCCTAACTCCATACACAAATGGACGCTCTTCTTTTTTTCCTTTTTACCCTTTTCTCTTTGAGTCAGAGTCTCACTCATCGCCCAGGCTGGAGGGCAGTGTATCGGTCCCAGCCACCACAGCTGTTGCCCGTCGGACTCTGGCTAACCTTTCCACAGCTTTCAGAGGATCCAGAACAAGAGGCATGTATCAACACACATAGCTCATTTGGGATGTATGGTAGAGATGAGGTCTTGCCAAGGTGCCCAGGTGGGTCTCGGCCCATAGGTTCAGGATGGCCACTAGAATCTGCCTCCCAAAGCGCTGAGATGATGAGGCTGAGTCCCAAGCCCAGCCACGAACTTTCATTGAAAATGAACCATAAAGCCTGGTAAGGTGGCCCACACCTGGAATACTAGTGCTCTGGGAGGCTGAAGTGGGAGGATGACTGGAGACCAGGATCCCAAAGCCAGCCTGAGCTACGCAGGGAGAACCCAAATTGGCACTCTGGGGTCAAGGCACCCATTGTGCTGGCAACTCTGGAGGCTGAGGTGGGAGCATTGCAAGAGCCCATGATTTTGAGGCTGGCGGAAAATGGCAGTAGTGTCTCGGGATGCCAGCCTAGGCCTCAGAGCCAGACCCTGTCTCCAACAACATCAGAATCGCACACAGATTCTCATCTGCACGCGATGTGTTCACAGGGCAAATGACTTTTGAGCCAGGAAAAATGGGATTGGGAAGAAGAAATGTCCACGGATGAGAGATGTGTCCCTGGCCTTTCTTGGCAGATGATCTTCATTGCCGAGTCGGAGGGTCGGCCTGCCTGAGTCACATTACTCACCTCAGAGAGGACAGCTGGCAGGAACTTGGAAACCAAAGCTTGGGAACTCCTGCACCAATGTAGGGTCAGCAGTTGGGGGGAGTTTGGGACTGGAGGTGCACAGCTAGAGGGAACCTAACATGTGTGGGGTGGGAGGGAAGGACTAAGGGCAGAAGGTTTGTAGGGGAATGGATTTCTTTCTTTCTTTCTTTCTTTCTTTCTTTCTTTCTTTCTTTCTTTCTTTCTTTCTTTCTTTCTTTCTTTCTTTCTTTCTTTTGAGTTGGAATCTCACTCTGTCACCCAGACTGGAGTGCAGTGGCCACTCCTAGCCACCGCAGCCTCGACCTGCTGGGCTCCAGCGATCCTTCTGCCTCAGTCTTCTGAGTAGCCAGAATTACAGGTGTGTGCTACTATGCCCAGCTAATTTTTTTATTTTATTGTAGAGATGAGGTCTTGCCTGCCAAGGCAGGTCTCAAAGCCATGGGCTCAGGCAATCCACTCACCTCAGCCTACCAAGGGTGTGGGATTACAGGCTGAGCCTCCGAACCCAGCTCTTTCTTTCTTACTTCCTTTCCTTTCTTTCTTTCTTCCG
>NW_007251703.1:4329-8429 GCF_000164805.1 Carlito syrichta
CCCTCACTAGGTTGCCCAGGCTGCTCTCAAACCACCCAACTCGGGCCAATCTCTTGGCCTGGGCCTCCCAAACTGATGCCATCACAGGCTTTCTATTTTGTTGACATCCTGGTCTCCCTGCCTGGTCTTGAACTCTGGGCCAGAGGCGGTCCTCCTGCTGAGGCCTGTACTCACCCAAGATTTCCTGGGTTTTGCTTGGGGTCAAGGTGGGGGATTGCTAGGGTGTCCTGCCTGGTCTCCAGCTCCCAGGCTTAGGCTATCTTCCCATCTCGGACACCTTGAGTGCTGAGGAGACAGGCGTGACACGTCCAGCCATCCCCCCATGAAGTATTTGAGTCACACCCTCCGTTCTGGAAGACAGTCCCTTGGAGGAGAATGTGGATCCCCTGTGAGGAACGAGAGCTGGGTGCCCCAGCAGAGACATAACCCTGACCCAGGTGCTCCCCCAGGATGAAGCTTGGTGGACAACTCTGGCTGCCACTTCTGGGGTCCCAGGTCATCTGAAGGAAATGGGCCTCAAGACGGGGCCCAGAGGGGTGTGAAGGCCGGGCGTGGGGGCTCATGCCTATTACCCTAGTGCTTTGGGAGGCCGAAGCAAGAAGAAGGCCTGAGTCCCCGGTTTCAAGACAAACCCAGGCACTTTGGCGAGATGTGGTCTCTACAAGAAACCAATAAAAAGAACCTGTCTTCAAAAACATCAGAATCATACACAGATTCTCAATTGCACGTGGTTAGCTCACAGGGAGACTAGCTTAAGAGCCAGAAAAAATGGGATTGGAAGGGGGAAAAATGTCCCTGGGTAAGGGATGTGTCCCTGGCCTTTCTTGGTGTAAGGTCCTTGCTGCCGAGTCGGAGGGTTGGCCTGCCTGAGGCACATTTCTCACCTCGGAGAGGAGAGCCAGCAGGAACCTAGCCAGAAAGGCTTGAGAATTCCCACACCAAAGCAGGGGCAGCCATTTGGGGGGTTGGGGCTGGAAGGTACCGAGCTTGGGGGACCCTCACTTGAGGGGTTTTGGGGGGTAAGGCGTGAGGGCAGGTTTGCAGGAGAATTTCTTTCTTTCTTTCTTTCTTTCTTTCTTTCTTTCTTTCTTTCTTTCTTTCTTTCTTTCTTTCTTTTCTTTCCTCACTAAATAGCCCAGACTTCTCTCAAACCACCAAACTTGGTCCATCCTCTTGGCCTTGGCCTCCCAAATTGCTGTGATCGCAGGCTTTCCTCTTGGTCGACATCCTGGTCTTCCTGCCTGGTCTTGAACTTGGGCTGGAGGTGATAATCCTGCCGAGGACTGCCCTCATCCAAGGTTTTCTGGATTTTGCTTGGGATCGAGTTGGGGGCTTGTAATGGTTGCAAGCCTAGTCTTGAACTCCAGGGCTCTGAACACCTTCCCGTCTCAGCTTCTCAGAGTGCCAAGGAGACAGGCTTGAGTTGCCCAGCCGTCCCCAACCTCCTGAAGTTTTGAGAGTCACACCCTCCCTTTCCCTGAGGCAGCCTCTGGGAGATGCTAATGGGTCAAACTTTGGGAACAAGGCAGGCAGAAGAGTGGGCACCTGGGTGGAAAAACACCTTTGCACCAGGAGCTTCCCCCAGGGTCGGCTCAATGGTCGAATCTGGCCACCCTCTCTGGAGTCCCTGGTCTTTGGAAGGGAGCGGGTATCACAGTGGGGCCCAGATGGTGTGTGGAGCCTGGGCATGGGGGTTCTCACGTGTCATCCCAGTGTTCTGGGAGGCCGAGGCGAGAGGATGGCCTGAGCCTACGGGTTTGAAACCACCCCAGGCACCTTGACAAGATCTCGTCTCTTCAGTAGCCAAAAGATGAGTTGAGCATGGTGGTGCATGCCTGTTGTTCCAGCCACTTGGGAAGCCACAGTGTGAGGATTAGTAGAGCCCAGCTGGTGGAGTCCACAGTAGCCAAGAGCAGGCCCAGACTCTCTGGCTTGGGCAACAGAATGGGACTCCAACTCAGAATAATAATACCAACCACCACCACCACCACAGCAACAGGCTGGGCTCAGAGGCTCAGCCTGACATCCCAACCCTTTGGAGGCCCAGGCAAGTGGATGGCTTGGGGCTGTGGGTTTGACACCAGCCCAGGACATGGGCTGAGACCTCATCTCAGCCATCAAAAATAAATCCAAAGATTAGCTGGGCATAGTGGTGCAGGCCTGTGGTTCCAGTCAATTGGGGGGCCGAGCCTCAAGGATCACCTGAGCCCAGTAGGTGGAGTCTTCGTTGGCTGTGAGCATGGTCCTGCACTCCGGCCTGGGCCACACAGCAGGATTCTGACTCCAAATAATAAAAATCACCACCACCACCAATGAGATGCAGCATGAAGTCACCCTCAGGGATGGGAGAGGAAAAGGCATCTTCCAGATTGTCATTTGCGGGAGGTTTCATAGGTTGCCACCAGGCACATCCATGCTGCACCTTCAGCCATGTGCCCCAGAAGACCTGCCTCCACCCTCCACACTAATGCCCTACAGAAAAGACAGGTGTGAGCTCACGGAACAGAGGGCCCAGAGGTAGGGCTGCCATCAAGCACAGAGTGATCAAGGCAGACTGGCAAGGCCAAGACCATCCCAGTTTCCAGTCGCCTTGTCTGTCACCTTCTGGCAGAGGGAAAGCCCCTCATTAACCCAAACACTCTATCGTTGCCCACCCATGAGGATCTTTCCCTGGGGAGCCATAGACACCTGTTGTGATGCTCGTGGGAGGCATCTATTTTGTCGTTGGGGTCTCCACCACACCAGGCTTTGGCATGGTGGCATGATTGTGACTCTGAGTGCCTCAACCTGTGGGACTCAGGCAGTCCTAACACCTTGGCCCTCAAGCAGCTGGGATCTGTGGGCCACCACGCCTGACTCAATAATGCCTGACTCAATTTTGGGGACCTCTCACCGAGACGAGGTCTGGCCACATCGCCCATGTTGGTCTCTGACACCTGGGCTCACGCAGCCTCCCACCTCGGCCTCCCAGGGTGCAGAGCTGACAGCCTGGACTCACATGTTCTGTCAGCGGGGGGGACACAAAACAACACACTGGGATGGAGGACACCACATCTTGTGTGTCTGGGACCACAGAGCCAGCACACGTGTCTCAATTGTTTGCTTTCTGGGGAGCTATGGGGTCTCACTACGTGTCCCAGGCTGGTCCAAAATCCTGGTCTCCAACGGTCCCTCACCTCAGCCTCCCAAAGCCACAGCCCGATTTTCTGCTGATCCACCATCTTTTGGGAACTCTAGGCCATAAGCTGGTGCCTCCTTCCCAAATGACCTCTGTCTTTTCACGGTAATCCCAACTCCATACACACATGGATGCTCTTCTTTTTTCATCTTTTCCTTTTTTTCTATGAGTTGGAGTCTCATTCTGTCACCCAGGCTGGAGAGTGGTGGCTTGCTCCTGACCAATGCAGCCTTGGCCTGCCAGGTTCTGGCAAGCCTTTCCCTGGACTTCCCAGGAGTCAGGATGACAGGCATGTGCCACAACTGGCTCATTTGGGATGGAGGGTAGAGATGAGGTTTCACCCAGGTGCCCAAGCGGGTCTCCATCTGTTGGATTGGGGCTGCCACTGGTCTCTGCCTAGCAAAGTGGAGGTATGATGAGGTTAAGCTCCCAAGACCAGTCTCGGTGACCATCGAAAATGTACCAGAATTCCTGGCATGGCAGTCCATGCTCGAATCCTAGCCATCTGTAAGTCCGAGGTGGGAGGATGGCTTGATTCCAAGGAGCACAAGACCCTCTCAGACCATTCAGGGAGACCCCCTCTCTGCACCCATCCAAACAGGGTGTCTGGGTTCGATGTGCACATCGTCCTGGTCACACCGGAGGCTGAGGCAGGAGATCACCAGAGCTCACGAATTCGAGGCTGTCAATGAATGACGGTTGTGTCCCTGGGCCCAAGCCTGGGTCACATATCCAGACCCTGTCTCCAAAAACATCAGAATCATACACAGTTTCTCATCTGCACATGGTGTGTTCACAGGGCGACTGGCTTCAGAGCCAGGAAAATAGAATTGCTGGGGAAGAAATATCCCCAGATGAGGGATGTGTCCCTGGACTTTCTTGGGAGAAAATCCTCATTGCTGAGCCAGAGGGTTGGCCTTCG
>NW_007251704.1:0-735 GCF_000164805.1 Carlito syrichta
CATGCACCATCTTTCAGGGACTCTAGGCCCTAGGCTGGGCCTCCTTCCAAAATCATCTCTGTCTGTTCATGATGATCCCAACTCCATTCACAAATGGATGCTATCCTTTTTTTTTCCTTTTTTTATTTTTTCTTTGATCCAGAGTCTCACTCGATTGTGCAGGTTGGAGGAAGGTGGCTGGCTTTCAGCCACTGCAGCCTTGGCCTGCTGTGCTCCCGTGAACCTTTCCCCGGCCTTAGAGGAGCTGGAACAACAGGTGCATGCTACCACGCTCAGCTCATTTGGGATGGAGTGTAAAGACAAGTCTCACTGAGGTGCCTCAGCAGGTCTCGGCACATGGGCTCGGGCCAGACACTGGCCTCAGCCTCACAAAGTCTTGGCTGGCGAGTCTGAGCTCCAGAGCATGGCCTTGATCATTCCTCAAAAATGAACTAGAAGGCCTGGCGTGTCAGCCTACGTTTGGAATCCCAGCGATCTGAGAGGCTGAGGCAGGAGAATGGCTGGAGCCCAGGCCATGCAGGGAGACCCCGTTGCTGCACTTATAAAAACAAGGAGTCAAGCCGGGCTCGGTGGCTCAGCCTGTAATCCCGCGCCTTTGGGAGGCTGAGGTGAGTGGATTGCCTGAGCCCGCGGGTTCGAGACCCGCCTGGGCAGCGAGACCTCATCTCTACAATAAATCAAAAATCAGGCGGGCGTGTAACGCATGCCTGTAATTCCAGCTACTTGAAGGCTGAG
>NW_007251704.1:1898-6149 GCF_000164805.1 Carlito syrichta
GTCCCAGCTGGTTACTTCCACCACCCTCTATGGGGTCGCAGGTCATCAGAAGGGAGTGGACATCGCTATCGGACCCCGAGAGGGGTATGGAGGCTGGGCATGAAGGCTCACGTCTTTCATCCCAGTGCTCTGGAGACTGAGGCAAGAGGATGGCCTGAGCCCCAGTGTTCGAGACCAGCCTGGGCAACTTGCCCAGACCACCTCTCTACAAGAAGCCAAAAAAATGAGCCGAGCTTGGTGGTGCAAGTCTTCCATTTTGGCCACTCAGGAAGCCTGTGTGGGTGACTCGCTGGAGCCTAGCCGATGGAGGCCATGGTGGTTTAGAGTGTGCCCCTATCCTCCAGCCTGGGTGACAGAGCAGCACTCTGACTCAGAATAATACCAACCACCACCACAACCACAGGATGGTCTGAGGGGCTCAGCCAGGCATCCCGATTCTTCAGAGGTGCAGGTGAGTGGATGGCCTGACCTGCTGGTTTGACATTAGCCCGGGACATGGGGTGAGCCCTCATCTCGGCCATCAAAAATAAATCCAAGGATAAGCCAGGCATGGTGGTGCAGGTTTGTAGTTCCAGCCACTCGGTGGGCCAAGATGGGAGGATCACCTGAGCAGGGTAGGTGGAGTCCACAGTATCCGTGAGTGTGCCCCTTTACTAAGGCCTGGGCAACAGTGTGGGATTACAACTGCAAATAATAATAATCACCACCACCACCACAACCACCACCCCTGACACCCAGGGTGAGGAGTCACCCTCAGGGATGGGAAAGGAAAAGCAATTTTCTTCACATGCACCTGTCTTCACATGCAGTTTCAAAGTTGGTCTCCGGGCACATCCATCGCATGGCTTCGGCCATGCATTCCAGAAGTCCTGCCTCCAACATCCACACCTGTGCCCCACAGCAAAGACACGTGTGAGCTCAAGGAACAGACTGCCCCGAGTTATGGTGGCCATTGGTTATGGAGAAATCAAGGAGTCTGGCAATGCTGTTACCAGCCCACCTGGTCACCTGGTCTGCCTCCTTCGAGTTGGGGGAGGAACCTTTCCTCTCCTGATCACTCCATCATCCCACAGCCACATGGACCTTTCCCTGGGAAGTTGTGGACGCCCATCAAGACACACTTTGAAGGTGTCTTTTTTGTTGTCAGAGTTTCTGACGGCTGGGCTGGGGCATGGCAGCATGATCCTGGCTTCTGGGGCCTTGACCTGTGGGGCTGAGGCGGTCCTTCCACTTCAGCCCCTCAACAACCTTGACTCTGGAGGCCACCACACCTGACTTGATTTTGGGGCCCTCTCACCGAGACAAGGTTTGTCCACATTGCCTTGGCTGGTCTCTGACCCAGGGGACACAGGCAGCCTCCTACCTCAGCCTCTCAGGGTCTGGGACTGACGGCGGTGAGCCATGGTGTCAGGCCTGAACTCGCACATGCTTTCGGTGGGGCGACACACAGTCACGCCCCAGGACATAGGCCACCACATCCCATGTAGCCAGGATGTGTGTGCCACCACATGTGACTCAGTGCTTGTGTTCCAGGGAGAAATGAGGTCTAACTAATTGTCCCAGTCTGGTCTTGAACTCCCAGGCTGCAGCAGTCTCCCGCCTCAGCCTCCTAAAACCACAGCCCAATTTTCTGCTGATCCACCATCTTTCGGGATTTCTAGGTGCAAGGCTGGGCCCTCCTTCACAAATGACCTCTGTTCACAATGATCTCAACTCCATACGCAAATGGATGCTTTTATTTTTTTTTCCTTTTTTTCTTTGAGTCGGAGTCTCACTCCTTTTCCCGGGCATTATGGTGGTGACTCGCTCCTGGCCACCACAACCTCGGCCTGCCAGACTCTGGCAAGCTTTTTTTTGGCCTTCTGAGGAGCTGGAACGACTGGCGCAATCCACCACACACAGTTCATTTGGGATGGAGGGTAGAGACGAGGTCTTGCCAAGTTGCCTGGGCAGTTCTCACCCATGGGTTTGTGCCAGTCACTGGTCTGGCCTCCCAAACTGCTGGGATGATGAGGCTGAGCCCCAGGGCCTGGTCTTGATCCTCAAAGAAGACCTGGCATGGCAGCCCATGCCTGGAATCCCAGCACTCTGTAAAGCCGAGGTGGGAGGATGGCTGGAGCCCAGGATCCCAAGGCCAGCATGTAGACCCTGCCTCCACATCCATCTAAACAGCATCTAGGATCAAGTGTCCAGTCGTCCCAGTCACTCCGGAGGCTGAGATGGGAGGATCTCTGGAGCCCGTGAATTTGAGCCTGACAATGAAACATGGTCATGACCAGGGGCACCAGGGTGGGCCACAGACTAAGACACTATCTCCAAAATCATCAGAATCATATGCAAATTCTAAACTGCATGTGGTGTGTTCACAAGGCAACTGGCTTTAGATCAGAAATAATGGGATTGCAGAGGAAGAAATATCCCCATGTGAGGAATTTATCCCTGCCCTTTCTTGGCAGAAGGTCCTCATTGCCAAGTCAGAGTGTCGACCTGCCGGGGCACATTTCTAAACTCGGATAAGATAGCTGGCAGGAACCCTGCCAGGGAGCTTGGGAACTCCCACACCAAAGTGTGGACAACCACTGGAGGTTGGATTAGGGCTGTAAGGTGCAGAGCTTGGGGGACCTTCTCATGAGGGCTTAGGGGGGGAAGGAATGAGGGCAGAAGGCATGCAGGAGAATTGATTTATTTCTTGCTTGCTTGCTTCTTTTCTTTCTTTCTTACATTCTTTCTTTCTTGCTATCTTTTCTTTCCTCCCTAGGTTGCTCAGGCTGCTCTCAAATTGCACAACTAGGGCATCCTGTAAGCCTGGACCTACCAAACAGCTGCAACCACAGACTTTCCATTTGGTTGATCCCTGGTGTTCCTGCTTGGTCTTAAACTCTGTCCTGGAGGATATCTTCCCACTGAGGCCTGCACTCACCCAAGGTTTTCAGCTTTTGATTGGGTTTGAGGTGGGGTCTTGCTATGGTGTCCAGCCTGGTTTTGTGTTCCCAGATGCCAGCCATTTTCTGTTTTGGCCTCCCAGAGTGCCAAGGAGATGGGCGTGAATGGCCCAGCTGTCTCTGCCTTCCCGAACATTTGAGAGTTTCCTCCTCCCTTTCCCCAAGGTGGCCCCTCAGAGGAGAGTGGGTCCACCCTTGGGAATTGAGGTGGGAGGAGGGGTGGGCACCCTGGTGGAGAAACACCCATGAGCCAGCCACATCCCCTGCAGAGGGCTCAGCTGGCGATGCCAGCTGCCCTTTCTGGGGCTCCGGATCATCAAAAGGGAGTGGGCCTCATAGTGGGACCCCAAGAGGTGTGTGGATGCTGGCATGGGGGCTGATGCCAGTCATACTGGCCTTCTGGAAGGATGGGGCAGGAGGATGGCCTGAGCCCCCATATTCAAAACTAGCCTGAGCAACATGGCGAGACCTCATTTCTACAAGAAGCCAAAAAAATGAGCACACCTGCATGGTGATGCAAACCAGTCCTTCTGGTCACTCTGGAGGCCGTAGTGAGAGGATCATCAGAGCCCAGTCAGTTGAGGCTATGGTGTACGAGGGTGGCCCCCTGCACTTCATCCTGGGCGAAGAGCAGGACTCCAACTCAGAATAATAATACCTACCACCACCACCACCACAACCACAGGCCAGGCTGAGGGCCTCAGCCTGGCATCGCAACACTTCAGAGGCCCAGGAGAGTGGATGGCCCGAGCCTGCATGTTCAACACCAGCCTGAGGCACAGGGTGAGACCTAATCTCGGTCATCAAAAATGAATCTAAGATTAGCCAGGCATGGTGGCTCAGGCCTGTTGTTCCAACCACATGGGAGGATCACCTGAGCCTGGCAGGTGGAGTACATGGTGGTCATGAGCATGACCTTGAACTCTGGCCTGGGTGACAGAGCAGGATTCTGACAACAAATAATAATAATCACCACCATGGCCACTATCACCACCCCTGCCATCCAGCATGAGAAGACACTCAGTGATGGGAGAGCAAGAGGCAGTTTCCAGACTGTCATTTACGCGAGGCTTCAAAGGTGGCCACCAACACATTCGGCCTTTACCTTTGGCCATGGGCACCAAAAGGCCTGCCTCCACTCCTCACACTCATGACCCATGGCAAAGACACATATGAGCTCACGGAACAGAAGGCCATGTGTTAAGGCAGCTGTGAGCAGAGTGATCAAGATGGTCTAACAACATCACAGCCAGCGCATGTTTCAGTTGCCTGGTCTGCAACCTTTGGGTGGGGGAAAGGCCTCTTCATC
>NW_007251705.1:0-655 GCF_000164805.1 Carlito syrichta
ACTTATCTCCAATCCAGTCGACTCTATTACCATCAAATTTATTCCAATCCATTCCATTCCATTCCATTCCATTCCATTCCATTCCATTCCATTCCTCTCCATTCAATTCCTGTCCATTCCATTCCACTCCATTTCATTCCATTCCATTTCACTGTATTGCATTTCTCTTCATTAAATTCCTTTCCATTCCTTTTCATTCCATTTCTTTCCTCTCTATTCCATTCAATGTCATTACTTTCCATTCCATTCCATTCGACTCCATTCAATTTCACTCCACTCCACAACATTGCACTCCATTCTATGCCATTCCGTTCCTTTCCATTTCTTTACATTCCTCTCCATTCCATTCCATTCTTCTCCATTCATTTCTATTCTATTCCATGCCTCTCCATTCCATTCCATTCCGTTCCATTCCTTTCCATTCCAATACTCTCCTTTCCATTCCATTCCATGCCATTCCATTCCATTCCATTCCAGTCCTCTCCAGTCCATTCGAATTAATTTCATTCCTTTTCTTTCCATTGTATTCCACTCCATTGCTTTCCATTTTATTCAATTCCATTCCATTTCATTCCACTCCTGTCCATTGATTTATACTCCATTTCATTCCATTCCACTCCATTCCATTCCATTCCCCTCCTTTCCATTCCATTCC
>NW_007251705.1:1855-3281 GCF_000164805.1 Carlito syrichta
TCCATTCCTCTCCATTTCATTCCATTTCACTCCATTTCACTCCATTCCTTTACCTACATTTCTTTTCATTCCATATCATTCCTTTCCATTCCATTCCTCTCCTTTCCATACCGTATCATTCCCTTCCATTCCATTCCATTCAATTACTCTCCATTCCATTCCACTCCACTCTGCTCCATTCCATTCCACACAATTATAGGCCATTCCATTCCACTCCATTCCATTCCATTCCTCTCTATTCCAATCCATTCCTCTCCATTCATTTCTATTGTATTCCATTTCTCTCCATTCCATTACCTTGCATTACATTCCTTATCATTTCTCTCCATTCCATTCCATTAAATTCCTTTCATTTCCATTCCATTTGTCTTCATTCCATTCCATTCCATTATCTTCTATTACATTCCCCTCATTCAATTCCATTCCATTCCTCTCCTTTCCATTCCCCTCCATTCATTTCCTTTCGATTCCTTCCATTTCTCTCCATTTCATTCCTTTCCATTCCATTCAATGCCATTACTCTCCATTCCATTCTATTCCACTCCATTCAATTCCACTCCACTCCATTCCATACCATTGCACTCAATTCTATGGCATTCCAGGTGGTATCACACTACCAGACATCAAACTTTAATACAAGGCTTCAATCCATCCAAACAGCTTTTTATTGTTATAGGAAGAGGCATACAGATCAATGGAATCGAATTGAGATCCCAGTATCAAAATCTCAATTTCTTAACCAACTCTTCTTTGCAAAGCCTCCACCACCTACCACTGGGGAGAGGAGAACCTATTCAGTAAATGGTGCTGGGAAAACTGGCTGACCACATGCAGAAGATTGAAACAGGACCCCTATCTATCCCCATGCACAAAGGTTAACTCCAAATGGATTAGAGACCTAAATGTAAAACCTCAAACCATAAGAACCTTAGAAAATGAAGGAAAAACCCTCATGAAAATCGGAACTGGCATCCAATTCCTGAACAAAACCCAAAACCCACAACTCATAAGAGAGAAAATAGATAAGTGGGACCTTATTAAACTGACAAGCTTCTGCAAAGCCAAAGAAACCATCAAGAGAGCAGGGAGACAGCCTACAGACTGGGAAAAAGTATTTGCCAACTCCAGGTCGGACAAAGGCTTAACATCCTGGATCTACAAGGAACTCAAATGTGCTGAAAAGAAAAAAACAAACAACCCCATTATAAAATGGGCAAAAGATATGAACAGACACTTCACAAAGGAAGACATCCGAGCAGCCAACAAACACATGAAGAAATGTTCAACCTCACTAATCATCAGGGAGATGCAAATCAAAACCACACTGAGATACCACCTAACCCCAGTCAGAATGGCAATCATCAACTCAAAAAATAACAGCTGCTGGTTAGAGGTATGGTGAAAAGGGAACACTTCTACACTGTTG
>NW_007251705.1:3836-23762 GCF_000164805.1 Carlito syrichta
TGAAACGCAATTGTATACCTAACCCTTAACTGTACCCCACAACTTCACAATAAAATAATATTCTATGCTATTCCATTCCTTTCCATTTATTTCCATTCCTCTCCATTCCATTACCTTCTTCTCCATTCAATTCTAATCTATTCTATTCCATTCCTCTCCATACCAATCCATTCTATTGCCTTCCATTCCATTCCATTCTAATACTCTCCTTTCCATTCCATTCAATACCATTCCATTCCATTCCAGTTCTCTCCATTCCATTCGAATTCATTTCATCTCTTTTCTTTCCATTGTATTCCTCTCCACTGCTCTGCATTCTAATCAATTTTATTCCATTTCATTCCATCCAGTCCATTGATTTACATTCCATTTCATTCCATTCCACTCCATTCCATTCCTTCCTTTTCTTTCCATTCCTCTCCCTTCCATTTAATTACTCTCCATTCCATTCCATTCCATTCCATTGCATTCCATTCAATTCAATTCCTCTTCATCCATTCCTCTCCATTCCTTTCCATTCCATTCCCCTCCATTCCATTCCATTTCATTACTATTCATTCCATTCCATTCCTTTCCATTCCATTCCATTCTACTCCATTCTATTCCAGTCCACTTTATGCCATTCAATTCCTTTCAACTCCATTCTATTCCAGTCCACTTTATGACATTCAGTTCCTTTCCACTCCATTGCATTTCTAACCATTCAATTCTCCTCCATTCCATTCTACTCCACTACTCTCCAATCCAGTCCACTCTATTCCCTTCAAATTCATTCCACTCCATTCCATTCCACTCCATTCCATTCCTCTCCATTTCATTCCTGTCCATTCCTTTCCACTCCATTCCATTCCATTCCATTCCTCTCCATTCCAATCCTGTACATTCCATTCCACTCCATTTCATTCCATTCCATTCCATTCAACTGCATTACAATTCTCTCCATTAAATTCCTTTCCATTCCATTTCATTCCATTCCTTTCACCTCTATTCCATTCAATGTCATTACTTTCCATTCCATTCCATTCCACTCCATTCAATTCCATTCCACTCCACTTCATACCATTGCACTGCATTCTATGCCATTCCGTTCCTTTCCATTTCTTTCCATTCCTCTCCATTGCATTACATTCTTCTCCATTCATTTCTATTGTATTCCATTCCTCTCCATTCCATTCCATTCCATTCCATTCCATTCCATTCCATTCCATTCCATTCCTTTCCATTCCATTCCAATACTCTCCTTTGCATTCCGTTCCATACCATTCCATTCCATTCCAGGTCTCTCCAGTCCATTCGAATTCATTTCATTCCAATTCTTTCCATTGTATTCCACTCCATTGCTTTCCATTCTATTCAACTCCATTCCACTCTTGTCCACTGATTTACACTCCATTTCATTCCATTCCACTCCATTCCATTCCATTACCCTCCTTTCCATTCCATCCCTCTCCCTTCCATTTCATTACGCTCCATTCCATTCGATTCCATTCCATTCCTTTCAATTCCTCTTCATCCATTCCTCTCCATTCCTTTCCATTCCATTCCCTCCTTTCCATTCCATTCCTCTCCCTTCCATTTCATTACTATCCATTCCATTCCATTCTTCTCCATTCACTTCCTCTCTATTCCATTCCTCTCCATTCCATTCACTTCCACTCCATTGCATTGCATTCCATTCCATTCCATTCCTTTCCTGTCCATTCGTCTCTATTAAATTTCTCTCCATTCAATTTTATTCCATTCCATACCTCTCCATTCCATTCCACTGCATTCTTCTCAATTGCATTTCATTACACTCCATGCAATAGCACACCACCCGCTACATTATATCCCACACAATGATAAGCCATTCCATTCCACTCCATTCCATTCCTTTTCTCTTTCTTCCATTCCATTCCCCTCCACTCAATTCTATTCTATTCCATTCCTCTCCATTCCATTCCCATCCATTTCAATACATTCCATATCATTTCTCTCCATTCCTTTCCATTTCATTCCATTTCTCTTCATTCCATTCCATTCTATTGCATTCCCCTCATTCAATTCCTTTCCATTCCATTTCTCTCCATTTCACTGCGTTCCATTCCATTACTTCCCATTCCATTCCTTTCCACTTCTCTCCATTTCATTCCTCTCCATTCCATTCATCTCCATTTCTTTCCCCTCCATTCCATCCCACTCCGTCCGTTCTTCTCGATTCCATTCCATTGTATATCATTCCTTTCTATTCCATTCCATTCCTTTCCATTCCATTGCATTCCATCCGCTTCATTCCATCCCATTCTATTCCATTGCAGTCCAGTCCATTCCTCTCCATTTCATTCCATTCCGCTCCATTCCATTCCAATCCTTTACCTACCTTGCCATTCCATTGCATATCATTCCTTTCCATTCCATTCCATTCCTCCCCATTCCATTCCTCTGCTTTTCATACCATATCATTCCCTTCCATTCCATTCTGTTCCTCCTCATTCCATTCATTTCCATTCCAATCTATTCCATTCCATTTCTCTCCATTCCATTCCAATCCTCTCCATTGCATTGTATTCCATTCCATTCCACTCCTCTCCACTCAACTCCATTCCATTCCACTCTATTCCATTTAATTCCATTCCATTCCATTCCATTCCTCTCCATTCCATTCCAATCCTCACCATTCCATTGCCTTCTAGACCTCTCCATTCCAGTCCAATCCTCTCCATTCTATTCCATTCCTTTCCAATCCACTCCATTCCATTCCACTTCACTCCACTCCATTCCACTACACTCTATTCCATTCCATTCCCTTCCATTCCATTCCATTGCATATCATATCTTGCCATTCCATTCCATTCCATATAATTACTCTCCATTAGATTCCATTTCTCTCCATTCCATTCTGTACTAAGCTATTCCTCTCTTTTCCATTCCATTCTTCTCCGTTCCATTCCACTCCTCCCCATTCCATTCTTCCTCATTCCATTGCATTCTATTAATTTCCACTCCATTCCATACCGTTCGATTCCATTCCACTCCATTCCTCTCCATTCCAATTCATTCCATTCCATTCCTCTCCATTCCATTCCATTCAATTCCATTCCTCACTATTCCATTCCTTTCCAATCCATTCCTCTCCATCCAATTCCTCTCCATTCCATTGCTTTCCATTTCATTCCACTCCATTCCATTCCACTGCATTCCACTCCATTCCATTCCACTCCATTCCACTCCACTCCACTCCATTCCATTCCACTCTATGCCATTCAAGTCCAGCCCCGTTCATTCCATTCCATTCCTTTCCACTCTATTCTTCTCCATTCCAGTCCACTCCATTTCATTCCATTCTATTGCATTCCACTCGATTAAATTTGTCTCCATTAAATTCCTTTCCATTCTATTTCATACCATTCCATTCCTGTCCATTCCATCAATTGCATTCCTCTCCATTCCATTTTATTCCTCTTCATTCCATTCCATTCCATTTTAGTCCACTCAAGCTCATTGAATTCCACTGCATTTCATTCCATTCTACTCCTTTCCATTCCATTACCCTTGTTTCCCTTCCATTCGTCTCCTCTGCATTCCATTCCATTTTATTCCCCTCCGTTACATTCCATTTTTTTCCATTCCATTCCGTTCTATTCTATTCCTCTCCTTTCAATTCCATTCCTCTCCGTTCCATTCCATTCTTCTCCTTTGTATTCCTCCTCATTCCATTGCATTCTATTAATTTCCACTCCATTCCATTCCATTCTTTTTAATTCCATTTCTCTCCATTCAATTTCATTCCATTCCATTTCATTCCTCTCCATTCCATTCCATTTCATTCCATTCAATTCCATTACTCTCCATTCAATTCAATTCCATTCCTTTCCATTCTATTCCATTTCACTCCCTTTCATTCCTTTCCATTCCATTCCACTCAATTCCATTCCTCTCCACTCTATTCCTGTCCTTCCCACTGCATTCCACTCTACTCCACTCCATTCAGTTTCACTATAGGGCACTCAATTCCATTCCACTCCACTCCATTGCATCCCATTCCATTCCCCTCCTTTCCTCTCTATTCCATTCATCTCCATTCCATTTCTCTGCATTCCATTCCTCTCCATTCCATTCCACTCCATTTCCTTCCATTACATTGCATTTCACTCTATTACATTTATCTCCCTTAAATTTTTTTCCATTCCATTTCATTTCATTTTTTTCCAGTCCATTCCATAATTTCATTCCTCTCCATTCCATTCCATACCTCTTCATTCTATTCCACTCCACTCTACTCCTATATAGTCCACTCCATTATATGCCACTGCATTCCACTCCATTCCATTCCAATCCTCCCCATTTCATTACGTCTTCTCCATTCAATTCTATTCTATTCAATTCCTCTCCATTCCATTCCATTCCAATACTCCCCTTCCCATTCCATTCCATTCCTTTCCCTTCCATTCCAGTCCTCTCCATCCCATTCGAATCCATTTTATTCCATTTCTCTTTATTCTATTCCACTCCATTTTTCTCCATTCTATTCCAATCCATTCCATTCCATTCCCTTTCGTTCCACTACAGTCGATTGAATTCCACTCCATTTCATTCCAATCCACTCTATTCCATTCCTTCCCCTCCTTTCCATTCCATTCATCTCCCTTCCATTTCATTAATTCCCTTTCCATTCCATTCCATTGCATTCCATTTCTCTCCCTTCCATTACTCTCCATTCAATTCCTCTCCATTCCATTCATTCCATTCCATTCCTTTCCATTCTCTTTATTAATTTTCTGTCCATTAAATGCCATTTAATTCCATTTAATTCCATTCCATTCCTCTCCATTCCATTCCATTCCATTTCATTACTCTCAATTCCATTCAATTACTCTCCATTCCATTCCACTCCACTCTGCTCCATTCCATTCCACACAATTATATGCAATTCCATTCCACTCCGTTCCATTCCATTCCTCTCTATTCCAATTCATTCCTCTCCTTTCATTTCTATTGTATTCCATTTCTCTCCATTCCATGACCTTCCATTCCATTCCATATCATTTCTCTCCATTCCATTACATTCCATTAAATTCCTTTTATTTCAATTCCATTTGTCTACATTCCATTCCATTATATTCTATTACATTCCCCTCATTCAATTCCATTCCATTTCATTCCTCTCCATTCCATTCCCTTCCATTCATTTCCTTTCGATTCCTTCCATTTCATTCCTCTGCATTCCATTCAATGCCATTACTCTCCATTCCATTCCATTGCACTCCATTCAATTCCACTCCACTGCACTCCACTCCATACCATTGCAATCCATTCTATGGCATTCCATTCCTTTCTATTTCTTTCCATTCCTCTCCATTCCATTCCACTCTTTTCCATTCATTCTATTCTATTCCATTCCTCTCCATTCCATTCCATTCCGTTCCCTTCCATTCCATTCCACTTTAAAACTCTCCTTTCCATTCCATTCCAGTCCTCTCCATTCCATCCGAATTCATTTCATTCCATTCCGTTCCATTGTATTACTCTCCATTGCTCTCAATTCTAATAATTTTTATTCCATTTCATTCCCCTCCAGTCCATTGATTTACACTCCATTTCATTCCATTCCACTCCATTCAATTCCATTCTCCTTCTTTCCATTCCATTCGTCTCCCTTCCATATCATTACTCTCCAATCCATACCATTCCATTCCTCTTCATTAATTCCTCTCCATTCCTTTCCATTCCATTCCTCTCCCTGCCATTTCATTACTATCCATTCCATTCTATTCCTTTCTATTTCATTCCATTCTACACCATTCTATTGCAGTCCACTTTATGCCATTCAATTCCTTTCCACTCCATTCCTCTCCATTGCATTTTTATCCATTCCTTTCCACTCCATTCCATTCAATTCTACTTCATTCCATTCTACTCCACTTATCTCCAATCCAGTCCACTTTCCCTTCAAATTCATTCCACTTCATTCCACTCCATTCCACTCCATTCCATTCCTTTCCATTCCATTCCATTCCATTCCATTCCTCTCCATTCTATTCCTGTCCATTCCATTCCACTCCATTTCATTCCATTCCATTCCATTCCACTGCATTACATTTCTCTCCATTAAATTCCTTTCGATTCCATTTCACTCCATTCCTTTCCTCTCTATTCCATTCAATTTCATTACTTTCCATTCCATTCCATTCCACTCCTTTCAATCCACTCCACTGCATTCCATTCCATTGCACTCCATTCTATACCATTTCATTCCTTTTCATTTCTTTACAGTCCTCTCCATTCCATTACATTCTTCTCTATTCATTTCTATTTTCTTCCATTCCTCTCCATTCCATTCCTTTCCGTTCCATTCCTTTCCATTCCATTCCAATACTCTCATTTCCCTTCCATTCCATGCCAGTCCTCTCCAGTCCATTCGAATTCATTTCTTTCCATTGTATTCCACTCCATTGCTTTCCATTCTATTCAATTCCATTCCATTTCATTCCACTCCAGTCCATTGATTTACACTCCATTTCATTACATTCCACTCAATTCCATTCCAGTACACTCATTTCCATTCCATACCTCCCCCTTCCATTTCATTACTCTACGTTCCATTCCATTCCATTCCATTTCAGTCCATTCCATTCCATTCCATCAATACCTCTTCATCCATTCCTATCCATTCCTTTCCATTCCATTCTCTCCTATCCGTTCCATTCCTATCCCTTCCATTTCATTACTATCCATTCCATTCTATTCCTCTCATTCCATTTCTCTTCATTCCATTCCATTCTATTGCCTTCCCCTCATTCAATTCCTTTCCATTCCATTTCACTCCATTTCATTGGGTTCCATTCCATTACTTCCCATTTCATTTTATTCCATTTCTCTAAATTTCATTCCTCTCCATTCCATTCATCTCCATTCCATTCCTATCCATTCCATTCCATTCCGCTCCGTTCTTCTCCATTCCATTACTTACCATTCCATTTCAATCTATATCATTCCTTTCTATTCCATTCCATTCCTTTGAATTCCATTGTATTCCATTCCACTTCATTCCATTTAATTCCAGTCCATTCCTCTCCATTTCATTCCTTTCCGCTCCATTCCACTCTATTCTTTACCTACCTGCCATTACATTCCATATCATTCCTATCCATTCCATTTCATTTCTCCCCATTCCATTCCTCTCCTTTCCATACCATATCATTCCCTTCCATCCATTCCTCTCCATTCCATTCTCTTCCTCCTCATTCCATTCATTTCCATTCCATTCCATTCCATTTCTCTCCATTCCCTTCCAATCCTCTCCATTCCATTGTATTCCATTCCATTCCTCTCCACTCACGTCTATTCCATTTAATTCCATTCCATTCCATTCCTCTCCATTCCGTTCCAATCCTCTCCATGCCATTGCCTTCTAGTCCTCTCCATTCCAATAAAATCCACTCCATTCCATGCCATTCCAATCCAAACCACTCCATTCCATTCCATTCCTCTCCACTACACTCGATTCCATTACACTCTATCCCATTCCCTTCCATTCCATTCCATTGCATATCATATCTCGCCATTCCATTCCATTCCATATCATTCCTCTCCATACCGTTCGATTCCATTCCACTGCAATTCTCTCCATTCCAATTCATTCCATTCCATTTCATTCCTCTCCATTCCATTCCAATCAATTCCATTCCTCACCATCCATTATTTCAATTCCATTCCTCTCTATCCCATTCCTCTCCATTCTATTGCTTTCCATTTCATTCCACTACATTCCATTCCACTGCACTCCACTCCATTCCTTTCCACTATATTCCACTCCACTCCATTCCATTCTACTCTATGCCATTCAATTCCAGCCCAGTCCATTCCATTCCATTCCTTTCCACTCTATTCCTCTCCATTCCAGTTCACTCCATTTCATTCTATTCCATTGCATTCCACTCTATTAAATTTGTCTCCATTAAATTCCTTTCCATTCCATTCTATTCCTTTCCATTCCACTGCATTCCATTCCACCCCATTCCATTCCATTCCAGTATATTCCTCTCCATTTCTTTCCATTCCACTCTGTTGCACTCCATTCCTTTATCTACCTTGCCATTCTATTCCATATCATTCCTTTCCATTCCATTCCATTCCTCTCCTTTGCATACCATATCATTCACTTCCATTCCATTCCTCTCCATTTCATTCTGCTCCTCCTCCTTCCATTCATTTCCATTCCATTCCATTCCATTCCAATCCTCTACATTCCATTGTATTCCATTCCATTCCATTCCTCTACACTCAACTCCATTCCCTTCCACTCTATTCCATTTAATTCCATTCCATTCCATTCCTCTCCATTCCATTCCAATCCTCTCCTTGCCATTGTCTTCTAGTCCTCTCCATTCCAATCCAATCCGCTCCATTCCATGCCATTCCTTTCCAATCCACTGCATTCCATTCCATTCCTCTCCACTTCACTCCATTCCAATACACTCTATTCCATTCCCTTCCATTCCATTCCATTGCATATCATATCTCACCATTCTATTCCATATCATTCCAATCCATTAGATTCCATTCCTCTCTATTCAATTCTATAGTAAGGTATTCCTCTCCTTTCCATTCCATTCCTCTATGTTCCATTCCCCACCTCTCCATTCCATTCTTCCTCATTCCATTGCATTCTATTAATTTCTACTCTATTCCATGCTGTTCGATTCCATTCCACTTCATTTGTCTCCATTCCAATTCATTCCATTCCATTCCTCACCATTCCATTCCTTTCCATTCCATTCCTCTCCATCCTATTCCTCTCCATTCCATTGCTTTCCATTTCATTCCACTCCATTCCATTCCACTGCACTCCACTCCACTCTACTCCATTCCATTCCAGTCCATTCCATTCCATTCCATTCCTTTCCACTCTATTCCTATCCATTCCAGTCCACTCATTTCATTCCATTCCATTGCATTCCACTCTATGAAATTTTTCTCCATTAAATTCCTTTCCATTCCATTTCATACCATTTCATTCCTCTCCATTCCATTCCATTCCATTTCATTCCACTCCAGCTCATTGAATTTCACTCCATTTCATTCCATTCCACTCCTTCCCATTCCATTCCCCTTTTTTCCCTTTCATTCGTCTGCTCTGCATTCCATTCCATTCCATTTCATTCCCCTCCATTCCATTCCATTCCTTTCCATTCCATTCCATTTCTCTCTTCCATTCCATTCCTTTCCATTCCATTACACTCAATTCCATTCCACTCCACTCCACTACTTTCCTTCCCACTGCATTCCACTCTACTCCACTTCATTCCATTCCACTATAGGTCATTCCATTCCATTCCATTCCATTCCCTTCCATTCCATTCCACTCCTTTCCTCTCTACTCTATTCCTCTCCATTCCATTCCTCTGCATTCCATTCCTCTCCATTCCATTCCACTCCTTTTCCTTCCATTCCATTGCATTCCACTCTATTACATTTATCTCCTTAAATTCCTTTCCATTCAATTTCATTCCATTTTTTCCTGTCCATTCCATAATTTCCTTCCTCTCCATTCCATTCCATACCTCTGCATTCTATTCCACTCCACTCTCCCCCTGTATAGTTCATTCCATTATATGACACTGCATTGCACTCCATTCCATTCCAATCTTCTCCATTTCATTACGTCTTCTCCATTCAATTCTCTT
This sequence comes from Carlito syrichta, assembly GCF_000164805.1. Lineage (NCBI taxonomy): Eukaryota > Metazoa > Chordata > Mammalia > Primates > Tarsiidae > Carlito > Carlito syrichta. Next base: position 13,502 of record NW_007251705.1, read on the forward strand.
CTATTACATTCCTCTCCATTCCATTCCATTCCTTTCCATTCCATTCCTTTCCATTACATTCCAATACTCTCCTTCCATTCCATTCCATTCCACTCCAGTCCTTTCCAGTGCATTCGAATTCATTTCATTCCATTTCTTTCCATTGTATTCCACTCCATTGCTTTCCATTCTATTCAATTCCATTCCATTTCATTTCACTCCAGTCCATTGATTTACACTCCATTTCATTCCATTCCACTCCATTCCATTCCATTACCCTCCTTTCCACTCCATTCTTCTCCCTTCTAATTCATTACTCTCCTTTTCATTCCATTCCATTCCTTTCCATTCCATTCCTGTTCATCCATTCCTCTCCATTCCTTTCCATTCCATTCTCTCCTTTCGATTCCATTCCTCTCCCTTCCATTTCATTACTATCCATTCCATTCCATTCCATTCTATTCCTCTCCATTCACTTCCTCTCTATTCCATTCTTCTCCATTCCATTCACTTCCTCTCCATTGCATTGCATTCCATTCCTTTCCTGTCCTTTCATCTCTATTAAATTTCTCTCCATTCAATTTTAATCCATTGCATACCTCTCATTCCATTCCACTGCATTCTTCTCAATTGCATTTCGTTACACTCCACTCAATAGTACTCCACCCAGTACATTAAATTCCAAGCAATTATATGCCATTACATTCCACTCCGTTCCATTCCTTTCCTCTTTCTTCCATTCCATTCCTCTCCATTCAATTCTATTCTATTCCATTCCTTTCCATTCCATTCCATTCCACTCAATTCCATTCCACTCCACTCCGCTCCACTCTTTTCCTTCCCACTAGACTCCACTCTACTCCACTCCATTCCATTCCACTCTAGGCCATTCAATTTCATTCCACTCCATTCCATTCCATTCCATTCAATTCATTTCCATTCCATTCCATTCCATTCCACACCTTTCCTCTCTATTCCATTCCTCTTCATTCCATTCCTCTCCATTCCATTCCACTCCATTTACTTCCATCCCATTGCATTCCACTCTATTACATTTATCTCCCTTAAATTCCTTTCCATTCCATTTCATTCCATTATTTTCCTGTCCATTCCATAATTCCATTCCTCTCCATTTAATTGCATACCTCTCCATTCTATTCCACTCCACTCTACTCCTGTATAGTCCATTCCATTATATGACACTGCATTCCACTCCATTCCATTCCAATCCTCTCCATTTCATTACGTCTTCTCCATTCAATTCTATTCTATTCCATTCCTCTCTATTCCATTCCATTCCATTCCAATACTCTCCTTCCCATTCCATTCCATTCCTTTCCCTTCCATTCCAGTCCTCTCCATTCCATTCGAATTCATTTTATTCCATTTCTCTTTATTCTATTCCACTCCATTTTTCTCCATTCTATTCCATTCCATTCCATTCCATTTCCTTTCATTCCACTCCAGTCGATGGAATTCCACTCCATTTCATTCCAATCCACTCTATTCCATTCCTTCCCCTCCTGTACATTCCATTCCTCTCCCTTCAATTTCTTTAATTCCCTTTCCATGCCATTCCATTGCATTCCATTCCTCTCCCTTCCATTCCTCTCCATTCAATTCCTCTCCATTCCATTCATTCCCTCCCATTCCTTTACATTCTCTTCATTAATTTTCTCTCCATTAAATTCCATTTAATTCCATTCCATTCCTCTCCATTCCATTCCATTCCATTACTCTCAATTCCATTCAATTACTCTCCATTTCATTCCACTCCACTCTCCTCCATTCCATTCCACAAAATTATATGCCATTCCATTCCACTCAGTTCCATTCCATTCCTCTCTATTCCAATGCATTCCTCTCCATTCATTTCTATTTTATTCCATTTCTCTCAATTCCATTACCTTCCATTCCATTCCATATAATTTCTCTCTATTCCATTCCATTCCATTAAATTCCTTGTATTTCCATTCCATTTGTCTTCATTCCATTCCATTATATTCTATTACATTCCCATCATTCAATTCCATTCCTCTCCATTCCATTTTCTTCCATTCATTTCCTTTCGATTCCTTCCATTTCTCTCCATTTCATTCCTCACCATTCCATTCAATGGCATTACTCTCCATTCAATTCCATTCTACTCCATTCTATTCTCACTCCACTCCACTCCATACCATTGCACTCCTTTCTATGGCATTCCATTCCTTTCCATTTCTTTCCATTCCTCTCCATTCCATTACATTCTTCTCCATTCAATTCTTTTCTACTCCATTCCTCTCCTTTCCATTCCATTCCGTTCCCTCCATTCCATTCCTTTTTTATACTCTCCTTTCCATTCCATTCCATTCCAATACATTCCATTCCAGTTCTCTCCATTCCATTCGAATTCATTTCATTCTATTTCTTTCCATTGTATTCCTCTCCATTGCTCTCAATTCTAATCAATTTTTTTACATTTCATTCCATTCCAGTCCATTGATTTAAACTCCATTTCATTGCATTCCTCTCCGTTCAATTCCATTCCCCTTCTTTCCATTCCATTCCTCTCCCTTCCATTTCATTACTCTCCATTCCATTTCATTCCATTCCTTTCCTCTTCATCCATTCCTCTCCTTTCCTTTCCATTCCGTTCCCCTCCTTTTCATTCCATTCCTCTCCCTTCCATTTCATTACTATACATTCCATTCCATTCCTTTCTATTCCATTCCATTCGACTCCATTCTATTCCAGTGCACTTTATGCCATTCAATTCCTTTCCACTCCATTCTATTCCAGTCCACTTAATGCCATTCAATTCCTTTCCACTCCATTCCTCTCCATTGCATTTCTATCTATTCCATTCCACTCCATTCCATTCCATTCTACTCCATTCCATTCTACTCCACTTCTCTCCAATCCAGTCCACTCTATTCCCTACAAGTTCATTCCACTCCATTCCACTCCATTCCATTCCATTCGAATCCATTCCTCTCTATTCCATTCCTATCCATTCCATTCCACTCCATTTCATTCCATTCCATTCCCTTCCACTGTATTACATTTCTCTCCATTAAATTCCTTTCGATTCCATTTCTCTCCATTCCTTTCCTCTCTATTACATTCAATGTCATTACTTTCCATTCCATTCAATTCCATTCCATTCAATCCACTCAACTCCACTCCATACCATTGCACTCCATTCTATGCCATTCCCTTCCTTTCCGTTTCTTTACATTCCTCTCCATTCCATTACATTCTTCTCCATTCATTTCTATTCTATTCCCTTCCTCTCCATTCCATTCTAATCCGTTCCATTCCTTTCCATTCCATTCCAATACTCTCCTTTCCATTCCATTCTACACCATTCCATTCCATTCCAGTCCTCTCCAGTCCATTCGAATTCACTTCATTCCATTTCTTTCCATTGTATTCCACTCCATTGCTTTCCATTCTTTTCAATTCCATTCCATTTCATTCCACTCCAGTCCATTGAATTCCACTCAATTCCACTCCATTCCATTCCATTACCCTCCTTTCCATTCCTTTCCTCTCCCTTCCATTTCATTTCTCTTCATTCTATTCCATTCCATTCCATTCCTTTCCATTCCATTCCTTTTCATCCATTATTATCCATTCCTTTCCATTCCATTCTCTCCTTTCCATTCCATTCCTCTCCCTTCCATTTCATTATTATCCATTCGATTCCATTCTTCTCCGTTCACTTCCACTCTATTCCATTCCTCTCCATTCCATTCACTTCCAGTCCATTGAATTCCACTCCATTTCATTCCATTACACTCCATTCCTTTCCATTACCCTCCTTTCCATGCCTTTCCTCTGCCTTCCATTTCATTTCTCTCCATTCTATTCCATTCCATTCCATTCCTCTCCCATCCTTTCCATTCCATTCTCTCCTTTCCATTCCATTCCTCTCCCTTCCATTTTATTACTATCCATTCCATTCCATTCCTCTCCATTCACTTCCACTCTATTCCATTCCTCTCCATTTCATTCATTTCCTCTCCATTGCATTGGAATCCATTCCATTCCTTTCCGGTCCATTCGTCTCTCTTAAATTTCTCTCCATTCAATTTTATCACATTCTATACCTCTACATTCCCTTCCATGCATTCTTCTCAATTGCAGTTCATTACATTCCACTCAATAGCACTCCACCCGCTACATTAAATTCCACACAATTATAAGCCATTCCATTCCACTCCGTTCCATTCTTTTCCTCTTTCTTCCATTCCATTCCCCTCCATTCAATTCAATTCTATTCCATTCCTCTCCATTCTATTCTCATCCATGACAATACATTCCAGATCATTTCTCTACATTCCTTTCCATTTCATTCCATTTATCTTCATTCCATTCCATTCTATTGCCTTCCCCTAATTCAATTCCTTTCCATTCCATTTCTTTGCATTTCATTGCGTTCCATTCCATTACTTTTCATTCCGTTCCTTTCCTTTTCTGTAAATTTCATTCCTCTCCATTCCTTGCATCTCCATTCCATTCCTCCCCATTCCATTCCCCTCCTTTCCATACCATATCATTCCCTTCCATTCCATTCCTCTCCATTCCATTCTGTTCCTCAACATTCCATTCATTTCCATTCCTTTCCATTTCTCTCTATTCCATTACAATCCTCTCCATTCCATTGTATTCCATTCCATTCCATTCCTCTCCACTCAACTCCATTCCCCTCCACTCTATTCCATTTAATTCCATTCCCTTCCTTTCCTCTCCATTTCATTCCAATCCTCTCCATGCCATAGACTTCTAGTCCTCTCCATTCCAAGCCAATCCGCTCCATTCCATGCCATTCCTTTCCAATTCTCTCCATTCCATTCCATTCCACTCCACTCCACTCCATTCCATTACACTCTATTCCATTCCCTTCCATTCCATTCCATTGTATATCATATGTCACCATTCCATTCCATTCCCTATCATTCCTCTCCATTAGATTCCATTCCTCTCCATTCAATTCTGTACTAAGCTATTCCTCTCCTTTCCACTCCATTCCTCTACGTTCCATTCCACTCCTCTCCATTCCATTCTTCCTCAATCCATTGCATTCTATTAATTTCTACTCCATTCCATACCGTTCGATTCCATTCCACTCCATTTCTCTCCATCCAATTCATTCCATTCCATTTCAATCCTCTCCATTCCATTCCATTCAATTCCATTCCTCACCATTCCATTCCTTTCCGCTCCATTCCTCTCCATCCCATTCACACCATTTCATTGTTTTCCATTTCATTCCAATCCATAAATTCCACTGCACTCCACTCCATTCCATTCCACTCCATTCCACTCCACTCCACTCGATTCCACTCCACTCTATGCCATTCAATTCCAGTCCAGTTCATTCCATTCCATTCCTTTCCACTCTATTCCACTCCATTCCAGTTCACTCCATTTCATTCCATTCCATTGTATTCTATTCTATTAAATTTGTCTCCATTAAATTCCTTACCATTCCATTTCATAGCATTACATTCCTTTCAATTCCTTCAATTGCATTCCTCTCCATTCTATTTAATTCCTCTCCATTCCATTCCATTCAATTCCATTCCGTTTCATTCCACTTCTGCTCATTGAATTCCACTCCATTTCATTCTATTCCACTCTTTTCCATTCCATTCCCCTTTTTTCCCTTGAATTCATCTGCTCTGCATTCCATTCCATTCCATTCCATTCTATTTCAATCCCCTCCATTCCATTTGATTCCTTTCCATTCCATTCCATTGTATTCTATTGCTCTCCTTTCAATTGCATTCCTCTCCATTTCATTCGATTCCTCTACTTTCTATTCCTCCTCATTCCGTTTCATTCTATTTATTTCCACTCCATTCCATTCCATTCGATTCCTTTTATTTCCATTTCTCTCCATTCAATTTCATTCCTCTCCATTACTTTCCATTTCATTCCATTCAATTCCATTCCTCTCCATTCAATTCCATTCCTCTCCTTTCCATTCCATTCCATTTCTTTCCCTTCCTCTCCTCTCCATTCCATTCCATTCCACGCAATTCCATTCCACTCCACTCCTTTCCTTCCCACTGCATTCCACTCTACTCTACCCCATTACATTCCACTCTAGGCCATCCAATCCCATTCTATTCCATTCCATTCCATTCCATTATTCTCAATTCCATTCAATTACTCTCCATTCCATTCCACTCCACTCTGCTCCATTCCATTCCTCACAATTATATGCCATTCCATTCCACTCTGTTCCATTCCATTCCTCTCTATTCCAATCCATTCCTCTCTTTTCATTTCTATTGCATTCCATTTCTCTCAATTCCATTACCTTCCATTTCATTCCATATCATTTCTCTCAATTCCATTGCATTCCATTAAATTCCTTTTATTTTCATTCCATTTGTCTTCACTCCATTCCATTACATTCTATTACATTCCCCTCATTCAATTCCATTCCATTCCATTCCTCTCCATTCCATTTCCTTCCATTCATTCCTTTCGATTCCTTCCATTTCTCTCCATTACATTCCTCTCCATTCCATTCAATGCAATTACTCTCCATTCCATTCCATTCCAGTCCATTCAATTCCATTCCACTCCACTCCATACCATTGCACTGTATTCTATGCCATTCCGTTCCTTTCCATTTCTTTACATTCTTCTCCATTCCATTACATTATTCTACATTCATTTCTATTCTATTCCATTCCTCTCCATTCCATTGCATTCCGTTCCACTCCTTTCCATTCTATTCCAATACTCTCCTTTGTATTCCATTCCATACCATTCCATTCCATTCCACGTCTCCAATCCATTCGAATTCATTTCATTCCATTTCTTTCCATTGTATTCCACTCCATTGCTTTCCTTTCTATTCGATTCCATTCCATTTCATTCCACTCCAGTTCATTGATTTACACTCCATTTCATTCCATTCCACTCTATTCCATTCCATTTCCCTCCTTTCCATTCCCTTCCTCTCCCTTCAATTTAATTACTCTCCATTCCATTCCATTCCTTTCAATTCCTCTTCATTCATTCCTCTCCATTTCTTTCCATTCCATTCCCTCCTTTCCATTCCATTCCTCTCCCTTCCATTTCATTACTATCCATTCCATTCCATTCTATTCTATTCCTCTCCATTCACTTCCTCTCCATTCCATTCACTTCATCTCCATTCCATTCCATTCCATTCCTTTCCTGTCCATTCGTCTTTATTAAATTTCTCTCCATTCAATTTTATTCCATTCCTTACCTCTCCATACCATTCCACTGCATTCTTCTCAATTGCATTTCATTAGACTCCACTGAATAGCATTCCACCTGCTACATTAAATTCCACACAATTATAAGCCAATCCATTCCACTCCATTCCATTCCTTTCCTCTTTGTTCCATTGCATTCCTCTCCATTCAATTCTATTCTATTCCATTCCTCTCCATTCCATTCCCATCCATTACAATGCATTCCATATCATTTCACTCCATTCCATTGCATTTCTCTTCAATGCATTCCATTCTTTTGCATTCCCCTCATTCAATTCTTTCCATTCCATTTCTCTCCATTGCATTGCATTCCATTCCATTACTTTCCATTCCATTCCTTTCCATTTCACTCCATTTCATTCCTCTCCATTCCATCCCATTCCCTCCGTTCTTCTCGATTCAATTACTTACCATTCCATTACATTCTATATCATTCCTTTCCATTCCATTGCATTCCATTCCACTCCACTCCATTCCATTCCATTCCATTCGAGTCAATTCCTCTCCATTTCATTCCATTCCGCTCCATTCCACTCCATTCCTTTACCACCTTGCCATTCCATTCCATACATTCCTTTCCATTCCATTCCATTCCTCCCCATTCTATTCCTCTCTTTTCCATACCATATCATTCCCTTCCATTCCATTCCTCTCCATTCCATTCTGTTCCTCCTCGTTCCATTCATCTCCATTCCATTCCATTCCATTCCATTTCTCTCCATTCCATTCCAATCCTCTCCATTGCATTGTATTCCATTCCATCCCATTCCTTTCCACTCCACTTCATTCCATTCCACTCTATTCCATTTAATTCCATTCCATTCCATTCCTCTCCATTCCATTCCAATCCTCTCAATGACATTGCCTTCTAGTCCTTTTCATTCCAATCAAATCCACTCCATTCCATGCCATTCCTTTCCAATGCACTCCATTCCATTCCAGTCCTCTCCACTTCACTCCATTCCATTACACTCTATTTCATTCCCTTCCTTTCCATTCCATTGCATATCATATCTCGCCATTCCATTCCATTCCATATCATTCCTCTCCATTAGATTGCATTCCTCTCCATACTGTACAATTCCATTCCACTCCAATTCTCTCCATTCCAATTCATTCCATTCCATTTCATTCCTCTCTATTCCATTTAATTCAATTCCATTCCTCACCATTCCATTCCTTTCACTTCCAGTCCTCTCCATCCCATTCCTCTCCATTCTATTGGTTTCCATTTCATTCCACTCCATTCCATTCCAATGCACTCCACTCCATTCCTTTCCACTCCATTCCACTCCACTCCCCTCCATTCCATTCCACTCTATGCCATTTAATTCCAGTCCATTCCATTCCATTCCATTCCTTTCCACTCTATTCCTCTCCATTCTAGTCCACTCCATTTCATTCCATTCCATTGCATTCCACTCTATTAAATTTGTCTCCATTAAATTCCTTTCCATTCCATTCCATTCCTTTCCATTCCATTGCATTCCATTCCACTCCATTCCATTCCATTCCAGTCCATTCCTGTCCAATTCTATCCATTCTGCTCCATTCCACTCCATTCCTTTACCTACCTTGCCATTCCATTCAATAGCATTCCTTTCCATTCCATTCCATTCCTCCCCATTCCATTCCTCTCCTTTGCATACCATATCATTCCCTTCCATTCTATTCCTCTCCATTCCATTCTGTTCCTCCTCATTCCATTCATTTCCATTCCATTCCATTCCAATCCTCTCCATTCCATTGTATTCCATTCCATTCCATTCCTCTACACTCAACTCCATTCCCTTCCACTCTATTCCATTTATTTCCATTCCATTCCATTCCTCTCCATTCCATTCCAATCCTCTCCATGCCATTGCCTTCTAGTCCTCTCCATTCCAATTCAATCCCCTCCGTTCCATGCCATTCCATTCCTCTCCACTCCACTCCATTCCAATGCACTCTATTCCATTCTCTTCCATTCCATTCCATTGCATATCATATTTCGCCATTCCATTCCATATCATTCCTCTCCATTAGATTCCATTCCTCCCCTTTCAATTCTGTACTAAGATATTCCTCTCCTTTCCATTCCATTCCTCTATGTTCCATTGCCCTCCTCTCCATTCCATTCTTCCTCATTCCATTGCATTCTATTAATTTCTACTCCATTCCATATCGTTCGATTCCATTCCACTCCATTGCTCTCCATCCCAATTCATTCCATTCCATTTCATTCCTCTCCATTCCATTCCATTCAATTCCATTCCTCTCCATTCCATTGCTTACCATTTCATTCCACTGCACTCCACTCTAGTCCATTCCACTCCATTCCACTCCACTCCACTCCATTCCATTCCAGTCCATTCCATTCAATTCCTTTCCACTCTATTCCAGTCCACTCCATTTCATTCCATTCCACTGCATTCCACTCAATTAAATTTTCTCCATTAAATTCCTTTCCATTCCATTTCATCCCATTACATTCCTGTCCATTCCTTCAATTGCATTCCCCTCCATTCCATTTCATTCCTCTCCATTCCATTTCATTCCACTCCAGCTCATTGAATTCCACTCCATTTCATTCAATTCCACTCCTTTCCATTCCATTCCCCTTTTTTCCCTTCCATTCGTCTGCTCTGCATTCCATTCCATTCCATTTCATTCCCCTCCATTCCATTCCATTCTGTTCTATTTTATTCCTCTCCTTTCAGTTGCATTTCTCTCCGTTACATTCCATTCTTCTCCTTTCTATTCCTCCTCATTCCATTTCATTCTATTAATTTCCACTCCATTCCATTCGATTCCGTTTAATTCCATTTCTCTCTATTCCATTTTTTCCTCTCCATTCCATTCCATTTCATTCCATTCAATTCCATTCCTCTCTATTCCTTTCCATTCCATTCCTCTCCCTTCCATTCCTCTCCATTTCATTCCTTTCCATTCCATTCCACTCAGTTCCATTCCACTCCACTACACTCCTTTCCTTCCCACTGCATTCCACTCTACTCCACTCCATTCCATTCCACTCTAGGTCATTCAATTCC
>NW_007251706.1:0-1069 GCF_000164805.1 Carlito syrichta
CGATCTTTCTGTTCCTCTTGTTAGTTGTAATCCTGGATTTTGCCCTAGAAATACTTTTGTTTCCTGGGACCATCTACGACCATAATCATATTCCCCAGAATCAAAAAGTATATTGGTACAAAATTCCTCGATTCAGGTGACCTCAAATACAGAAAATTTTTGTCTGTGGGCAGGTAGGAATTGGGAATTTGGTTTTGGAATATTCCATATTTTGGAAGGTCTTGTGAAAGGGAACCAGAAAAATTGGATTCCCGTTCCCAAAGAACATTATGTACGTCTTTCTCTTGGTATTCACAAAACTGGAATTCTCGGTCAGGAGGAACTGTCGCAGAATCCTGCAGAGTGAAGCTGGAAGCTGGGTAAAGAAGGGCGTCATCTACAGGAAACTACCCGACATATTGGTAAAGAAGTATAATGAATGTACGTTATATGAGTCCTCAGTACCAAAAGTACAGGCCGTCTTCCTAAGACGTAACCACGAATCAGATTTTTGAAGTAGAAATCTATGTAATTGGAGTCCTCATATACAGGAAACTTCACTGCCTATTGCTAAGTATGAATAAGGAATCCTCGTTACTCAGGTCCTCAATCCCAAAAATGTTTAAGGTCATCTTACTATGGGCTAAACACGAATCATGGTGTTTTCGAACATGAATCTGGAAAATGGAGTCCTCATTTACAGGCAACTACATGACCTTTTGTTAAGAAAGTTTAAGGAATCTGGGTTACACGAGTCCTCAATCCCAAATATCTACAGAGCATCGTGGAAAGTTATAAAAGAATCAGAGATTCGAAACAGGATGTATCTAATAAGAGTCCTAATATACAGTAAAATACACAGCCCCTTGCCAAGGCAGAAAAATAATTGGGGTTATAGCAGTCCTCAGTCCATAAAATCAAAAGGCCATCTGCTGTGTGCTATATAAAAATCTGCGTTTAGAAGCTGGAACACAGGTAATAGCAGTTCTCATATGCAGAATCTATATGATCTCTAGCTAAGGAGAACTAAGAAACCTCTTATACACGCTTCCTCCATCACATATCTACATGACATCAAGCTAATGGCAAA
>NW_007251706.1:1613-7302 GCF_000164805.1 Carlito syrichta
ATCTGTATAATGGGTGTCCTCATATACAGGAAACTGCACTGTCTATTGCTAAAGGAGAATAAGGAATCTGGTTTACAAGTGTCCTCCATCCCAATAAATCTATAGGGTTTCTTGCTAAGGGCTAAACACGATTTTGGTTTTTTGAAGCATAAATTAGGGAAATGAAATCCTCATATACAGGCAAATGCACTGACATTTCCTACGAAAGAATAAGGACAGTGGGTGACATGCTTTCTCAATCTCCAAAAATGTATATGGCGTCTTCCTAAGATCTAAACAAGATCAAGAATCGACGCATGTATCTGTGACCAGGAGTACTCATATACAGGTAACTGCACGGCTGTTAATAAAAATAAGGAATCTGGGTTATACGAGGCCTCAGTCCTGAAAACCTACAGGGCATCTTGCTGATGGCTAAAGAAGAATCAGGGATTCGAGACATGAATATGGGTAATAACAATCCTCATATACAGGAAACTACATTGCCTCTTGCTAATAAAAGGAAGAAATCTGTTTTCCACGGTTCCTCTATCAAAAATCTACATGACTTCTTACTAAGGGCTAAACAAGAATTAGGGTTTCGAAACAGGAATCAAGGGAAAGAGTCCTCCCATACAGGACACTACATGGCCTCCAACTATGTACGAATAAAGTATCATTGTTGTATGCGTCCTCAATCCAAAAAATTCCCAGGTTGTCTGCTATGGGACAAACAAAAAACAGATCTTCGCGCTCCCCAAATGTTTCAGAGCAATTTAGCATTCGGATATTATGAATCGGTCATTTCAGGACTCCAGCAACATTCTGGTCCTCTTATAAGTTGTAAATGGTATTGGGCACTCCAAGTCCGTTAGGTTCTTCAGAACAACTAAGGGCATATTCCAGGACAAAGAGAATCTACGTGCCATATTTGGATGTAGCTCTGGTCTTAAGGTGAAACCTTTAATACTTCCCTTTCCGTGTCCTTTTTTATTTTGAGACGGGGCAAATGTTTTGCACTTGCCAAGTGTTTACTAAGTACTTTTAATGGTAACAAGGAATCATGGAATGCAAGAATCTAGAAAACTTCTGTGTATCTCTATATTGATATACTGAATTTGGAATCCAAATCGACAGGAAAAATCAGGGAATCTTACTGAGAATACAAAGAAAATCCCGTTCTATGAGTTCTTATTTTCCAGAAACTACAGAGCCTCCTGATAAGGTTTAATCAGCAATCTGGGCTTCTGGGTCCCTACTTTTTCAAAACTACTTGCTCCGTGGATATGCTAAATCTGGCATTACAGATGCTCAGGATCTTTCTAGTCCTCTTGTTAGTTGTAAACAAGGATATGGCCCTAGAAATCCTTTTGTTTCCTGGGACCATCTACGACCATATTCATATTCCCCAGAATCAAAAGGTATATTGATACAAAATTCCTCGATTCAGGTGACCTCAAAGTACAGAAAATTCTTGTGGTGTGCAGGTAAGAATTGGGGTTTTGGGTTTTGAATATTCCACATTTGGCTGAGATCTTATGAAGTGGAACCAGGAATCTTGGATTCCAGTTCCCAAAGAACATTATGGACGTCTTTCTCTTGATATCCAAAAAATGGGAATTCTCGGTCACCAAGAACTGTCTCGGCATCCTGCAGAGTGAAGCAGGAAGCTGGGTAATGGAGGTCGTCATATACAGGAAACTAGACGTCATATTGCTAAGGAAGTATAAGGATTCTTCATTACATGAGGCCTCAATCCCAAAACGTACAGTCCGTCTTCCTAAGACGTAATCACGAATCAGATTTTTGTAGCAGGAATCTGAGTAATGTGAGTCCTCACATACAAGAAACTTCACTGACTATTGCTAAGTAAGAACAAGCAATTTGCATTACTCGGGTCTTCAATCCCAAAAAGCCTTAAGGTCATCTTGCTATGGGCTGAACAGGAATCACGGTGTTTTCGAGAATGAATCTGGAAAATGGAATAATTATTTACAGGCTAATACATGACCTTTTGCTAAGAAAGAATAAGGAATCCGGGTTACACGAGTGCTCAATCCAAAAAATGTACAGAGCATCTTGGAAAGTTCTAAAATGTATCAGAGTTTAGAAACAGGATGTATCTAATGAGAGTCCTAATATACAGGAAAATGCACAGCCCCTTGCCAAGGAAGAAAAAGAATCTGGGCTATACCTGTCCTCAGTCCTTAAAATCAACAGGCCATCTGCTGTGGGCTAAGCAAGAATCAGGGTTTAGAAGCTGGAACATAGGTAATAGCAGTCCTCATATGCAGAATCTACATGATCTCTAGCTCAGGATAACTAAGAAACATCTTTTACACGGTTCATGCATCAAAATATCTACATGACATCTTGATAATGGTAAAACAGGAATAAGGGTTTCCAAACAGGATTCCTGGGAACGGGAGTCCTCATATACAGGACATTACACAACCCCTCGGTAAAGAAGAATAAGGAATCTCTTATACACTAGTCCACAATCCGAAAAATTCTCAGGATGTCTTGGGGTATAAACAAGAACCAAGGCTTCAAGCTCGTCTCATGTTTCAGAGATATTTGGCTTGTGGGTATTATGAATAAGTCATTTCAGGACTTCAGCAACATTCTGGTCCTCTTGACAGTTGTAATAGGGTATTTGGTGGTACAAGTCCCTTAGGTCCCTCGGGACTCTTAAGGCTAGTTTCCCGGAAAAAGGTATCATCTTGCCGTATTTCGATGTAACTTTGTTCTTAACATGAACTTAATAATCCTTAAATTTCAGTTTGTACTTTATTTGTACAGGGGCCGAGGGTTTTGCAGGTGCCAAATATTTAGTACGAATTATTAAAGTGTAACCAGGATCCATGGATTCCACGTCCCTAGGAAACATCTGGGCATCTGCATTTTGGTACAAAGACTTTTGCAATCCACATAGACAGGGAAATTCGGGGCATTTTGCTGAGAACGGAAAGGGAATCCGGTTCTTGAAGTTCTTAATCGCCTAAATCTACAAAGTCTCTTGATAAGGTTTAATCAGCAGTCTGGGCTTCTATGTCGCCACATTTTTATTGTGTCTTTTAAAAAGGGACAAGGAATCTTGGGTTCCAATTCCTCAAGAACTTTATGGGAGTCTTTCTCTTGATATCCAAGCAACTGGTATTCTAGGTCACCAGGAAATATCTTGGCATCTTGCTGAGGATAAAGCAGGAATTTCAGTAATGGGAGTCCTCATATACAGAACACTACACGACCTGCTGCAACGGAAGTATAACGATATTTGGTTAGAGGAGACCTCCATCCCCAAAACCTACAGACCGTCTTGCTAAGAGATAACCACCATTCAGGTTTTGGGAGTAGGAATCTGGATAATGGGAGTCCTCAAATACAGGAAACCGCACTGGCTATTGCTAAAGGAGAATAAGGAATTTGGTTTACCTGTGTCCTCCATCCCAATAAAACTTCATGGATTCTTGCTAAGGGCTAAACAAGAATTTGAGTTTTTGAAGCATAAACTAGGGAAATGAAATGCTCATATAGAGACAAATGCACTGACTTTTCATAAGAAAGAATAAGGAATGTGTGTGACATGTTTTCTAAAGCTCCAAAATAATATACAGTGTCTTCTTAAGATCTAAACAAGAATGAAGCTTTCGACACATGTATCTGTGAACAGGAGTACTCATATACAGGTAACTGTACAACTGTTGCTAAAAATAAGGAATCTGGGTTGTATGAGTCCTCAGTTCTGAAAGTTTACAGGGCATCTTGAGGAAGGATAAAGAAGAATCCGGGATTTGAGGCATGAATGTGGGTAATTGCAATCTTCATATACAGGAAACTACATGGCCCCTTTCTAATAAAAGAGAAGAAATATGTTTTCCACGGTTCCTCTATCAAAAAATCTACATGACTACTTACTAAGGGCTAAACAAGGATCAGGGTTTCGAAACAGGGATCAATGGAAAGAGAGTCCTCACATACAGGACACTACATGGTCTCCAACTAAGTACGAATAAAGAACGATTGCTGTACGCGTCCTCAATCCAAAAAATTCCCAGGTTGTCTGCTATGGGACAAACAAGAAACAGATCTTCGAGCTCCCCAAGTGTTTCGGAGCAATTTCACCTTTGGATATTATGAATTGGGCATTTCATGACTCCAGCAACATTCTGGTCTTCTTAAAAGTTGTAAATGGTATTTGGCACTCCCAGTCCGTTAGGTTCCTCAGAACAACTAAGGCCAGATACCAGGACAAAAAGAATCTTCTTGCCATATTTGGATGTAACTCTGGTCTTAAGGTCAACCCTGTAATCCTTCCCCTTCTGTGTCTCTTTTTATTTTGAGAAGGCATAAGGGTTTTGCACTTGCCAAATGTTACTATTTATTTTAATGGTAACAAGGAATCATGGAATCCACGAACCTAGGAAACTTCTGGGCATCTGTCTTTTGATATACTGAATTTGGAATCCAAATCGACAGGAAAAATCAGGGCATCTTACTGAGAATAAAAAGGAAATCCCGTTCTAGGAGTTCTTATTTTCCGGAAACTACAGGACCTCTTGATAAAGTTTAATAAGCAATTTGGGCTTCTGGGTCCCTACATTTTCAGAGCTACTTGCTCCGTGGATACGCTAAATCTGTCATTACAGATCCTCCATATCGTTCTGGTCCTCTTGTTAGTTGTAATCATGTATTTGGGCCTAGAAATCCTTTTGTTTCCTGGGACCATCTACGAACATAATCATTTTCCCCAGAATCAAAAGTTATATTGGTACAAAATTCCTCGATTCAGGTGACCTGAAAGTACAGAAAATTCTTCTGACTGGGCATGTAGTAATTGCGGTTTTGGGTTTGGAATATTCCACATTTTGCTGAGGTCTTGCGTAGGGGAACCAGGAATCTTGGATTTCAGTTCCCAAAGAACATTATTGACGTCTTTCTCTTGATATCCAAAACACTGGAATTCTCGGTCACCAGGAACTGTGTCGGCATCCTGCATAGTGAAGCAGGAAGCTGGGCAATGGAGGTCGTCTTATACAGGAAACTACACGTCATATTGCTAAGGAAGTATAAGGAAAGTTCCTTTAATGAGTCCTCAATCCCAAAAATTGCGATCCGTCTTCCTAAGACGTAACCACGAATCAGGTTTTTGAAGTAGGAATCTGGTTAATGGTAGTCCTCACATAAAGGAAACGTCACTGACTATTGCTAAGTAAAAATAAGGAATCTGCGTTTCCCGTGTCCTCAATCCCAAAAATTTACAGAGCATCTTGGAATTTTCTAAAAAAATCAGAGTTTCAAAACAGGATGTATCTAATGAGAGTCCTAATATACAGCAATATACAGAGGCCCTTGCCAAGGAAGAAAAAGAATCGGGGTTATATCAGTCCTCAGTCCTTAAAATCAACAGGTCGTCTGTTGCGGGTTAAACAAGACTCAGGGATTACAAGCTGGAACATAGGGAATAGTAGTCCTCATATGCAGAATCTATAAGATCTCTAGCAAAGGAGAACTAAGAAACCTTTTACACGGTTCCTCCATCACAATATCTACATGACATCTTGCTAATGGCAAAACAAGAATCAGGGTGTCTAAACAGGATTACGGGGAATGGGAGTCTTCATATACTGGACATTACAAGGTCCCTCAATAAAGAAGATTAGGAATCTGTGATTCAGTAATTCACAATCCGAAAAATTATCAGGGCATC
>NW_007251707.1:0-3770 GCF_000164805.1 Carlito syrichta
CTTCTACGAGAGTCTACAAACCACCAACTTGTGGACAGCTGAAAGTGCTGATGCATGATGCAGTGGACTTGGTTCAGTCTCAAATTACTTCTCTTTACTCTCTCTACTGTTTTTATTGCTATACTGGCTATTATAGCAAGCCAGGTGGGTTGTATTTATTCAAAAAACTTATTGCGCTTATATCCCAAACCCTCCAGTGTTACAGCCTGTTACATGGGATACTAAGATTTTACTGTTTTTACTAATCTTTCCTCTTTATTAAAAGGCCTCACTTTTTTTTCATCACAGGTAAAAAGTGTAATTAATCATAATTCTTCTTTTTCAGATTGTTCTAGTTCTCCTCCATATGTTTTAGATTACCTAAAAATTCAGACTGCTTGCATACATTGTAAATTAACTCATTGTCTTACTCTTTCTAATTCATATAGAGAATTTATGATTCTTAAACAGCCTTCTTATTTAATAATTCCTGTAAAATTTCCATCCCTTTGGTATGATGAATATAGTTTAAGAACATTGTATGAGGTTCATTCACTGTTGTCACGACCAAAAAGATTTATAGCAAATTTAATTTTAGGTATTACAGCTTTGATAGCCATTGCTGCTTCAGTTTCAGTTTCAGCCATAACTTTAGCTAAAGAAGTCCATACTGCTTCATTTACAGATGAGTTATCCAAGAATGTCTCATTATCTTTAGCTGCTCAAGAAATTATTGACCAAAAGATAAAAAGTAAAGTTAATGTATTAGAAAAGGCTATTTTGATTATAGGACAAGAACTTGTAATCTTGAAAATTAAATTGGCCTTGTGATGTCATTCAGAGTTTAAATGGATTTGTGTCACACCTCTCCAAGTGAACAAATCTATTAATACCTGGGATAGGATTAAAAATCACATCTCTGGAATTTGGGACCATTCCGATATAAGCTTGGATCTTTCCAAACTTCATCACGAAGTACAAGATATTAGTTTGACTGAAAAACAATTTGAGTTCACCCAAATGACTCAGTAAATCTTTAACAATTTTTCTTTATTTGTCAACAAAAAATCATTATTGTCTATATTAATCAATGTGGGGATTTGTGGAGGAATAATTTTGTTACCATTATGCTTACTTCCAGTAATCTTCAAATCATTGAAAAATAATATCTCTCAATGAAGCACAGACTTTTGCGGCTTCGTATTAAAAAATAAAAAAGGGGGATATGTTGGGATCCAGCCTTGGAGGGCCACCTGATTGATAGGGTCCTGGTAGGCTGAAGACCCCAGGCCACAGGGCAAGCCTGGGAAGCTGAGGCCCTCTGTTTTCCACCTTTGCTGTTTGGTACCACCAAAGAATTCTGTGCAGTCGTGGAAGAAGAAAATGGCATGTTTATGTGAAGTAGTCACAGCTAACCTGGAAATGTCATGGTTCATTTTTCCATTTCCCACTATGCCGTTTGGCCTTTTCTAACATAGGCAGTGGTTAAACTTTGAAGCACATCAAGAATGCTTTCTTTCACTTGGTTATAAGTTACTAGATATTGTTTGAGTAAAAATGATATAAATATATTCACTCATTTGATTTAGAATTATGTAGTTTAGTGTTTAGACATAAGGATTTTAGAAGCACAAGTTTATAGTAAGTTCATTATGAATTCATTATAAGTTCTAACACTTATCTAGGAGTTATGTAGGTGATTTATAACACTGTTTTCACACACTTAGGTTAAAGATTAATTGTTAAGATTTTTACTTAATTCTATAGTTAAGATTTTTAGTAAACGTTTATAGAGTGGGTTTTCACTGAATTCATATGTTAATTAGATACTTTTATGATAAATTAACATACAGAAAGCAACTAAATACAGAAAGCAACCTCAGGGGCCTGGGAAACATCACTAAAAGCTTCATTGAGTTTTCCTTAGAAATAAACACTGCAGGATAAGAGAAAAGTAACGAAGACATCTGGACAAAAGAGGCAATTACAAAGCTCTGAAGGTCATAAAAGCCCCTGAAGGAAAACTACTGCTACATGAAGAAATATGCACTTGGAAATTTTCTTGAGGCATTTTAAGGGCTGTAACTCGGAACTTTGGGCTAAAACTATCATTTTTGGCTTAATGGTAAAGACTCATTAACTAAAAGCAGATAGTGTTCTTGGCTTATTTGTCACTTCTAGACTGCTAGATGGTGGTAAGTTTTAAAGCATATGTACGTGAAGGAATTTTCTTTGCCTTGCCCCTTTATGAATGGTATAAAAGCTCTGTGTTAACTAACATTAAATTGTCATCTGTTCAGGAAGCAGGTGTCCCAGAATAATATTTTCATCTTTTGCCTATCTGTCTCTCCTTTAGGAAACCTCACGACCCTTGCAGGGGCAGGACCCCTGCAACATCCGATCGCCCAGGACCCCTGAGAGGGCAGCTGAATTCACCTCCCAAGCCCTACCCATGGGAAGATCTGGCTCAGGTGCTTACCTCTTCCAGGGTGCCTAACCCTCCGCCCCCATCGTCCCCAGGCTGGACCCACTCGCTCCTCCCAGGTGCTTTGGGAAAGGGAGGGCTTGACTCTCAAACCTTCTGGGGGACGGATACCACTGGAAGACTCACGCCTGTCTCCTTGGCAATTAAGAAGGCCAAGACAGAAAGATGTCCAAGACCCAGGAGCTTGAGAGCAATCTGGACACCATAGCAAATCCCCACCTCGATCCCAAGCAAAACCCAGAAAACCTTGGGTGAGGGCAGGCCTCGGCAGGAGAATCCCATGCAGTCCGGAGTTCAAGACCAGGCAGGAAGACCAGGATGTCGACCGAATGAAAAGCCTTAATTACAGCAGTTTGGGAATCCCAGACCAAGAGGATGGCCCCAGTTGAGCAATTTGAGAGTAGCCTGGGCCACCTAGTGAGAGAAGAAAAAATAGAAATAAATAAATAAATATATATATATATATATATATATTCTCCTGAAAATTTTCAGCCCTCAGTCCTCCCTCCCGGGTTCCCAACATATGAGCATCCCCCAAGTTTAGCACCTTCCAGGCCCAACCCTCTCCCAAAAGCTGCCCCAATTTTGTGCAGGAATTCCTGAGGATCACTGACTGGGTTCCTGCCGGCTCTCCTCTCAGAGGCAAGAAATGTGCCCAGGCAGGTCAACCCTCTGACTGGACAATGAGGACCTTCGGCAAAGGAAGGCCATGGATAAATCCATTCGCCCCATGAACACACCACACGCAGTTGAGAATCTGTATACGATTCTGGTGTTTTTGGAAACAGGGTATGGCTCTGTGGCCCAGGCTAGGATCCGGGGACATGAATGTCATTCAGAGCCATACTGGGAAATCACAAACTCCAGGGATACTCCCTCCACAGCCTCTGGGAGGGACTGGGATCATCGGCACCTCGACTCCAGATCACCTGTTGGGATGGGTCTCCTTGCCTGGTCAGAGCATGCCTTCGGCTCCTGGACTCCAACCATCCTCTAGCCTTGGCCTCCCAGAGACCTGGGATTCCAGGCATGGGAACGCACACCGGATATTCTAGTTCATTTTTGATTAAGGATCGAGGCTGGGCTCTGGGGCTCAGTCTCGTCATCCCAGTGCTTTGTGAGTCTGAGGCCAGCAGCCAACCTGAGCCCACGGGACAAGACGCACCCAGGTACCTTGGTGAGGCCTCGTCTTTACCATTTATCCCAAATGAGCCGCGTGTGGTGGGGTGCACCTGTCGTTCCCACTCTGAGGAAGGATGGGAAAAGGCTTGCCAGAGCCCAGCGTGCTGAGGCTGTGGTGGCTGGG
>NW_007251707.1:4171-5694 GCF_000164805.1 Carlito syrichta
GATTAATACAAAAAAACTTTCCGAGTAACTCTAGGTTCAATCCAAGTTCACTGATTCCCAATATTTTAACAGCTAATATTATCAACTTAACACTATACTATAATCTATAAGTTTAGTTAAATGACTTAACTGTTAGTTATACTATTATCCTATTACGATTTAACATAATGCCTTATAACTCAGTTAAAACTTATTCTTAAACTACCAAACTTTACTATAATTCATATGAGTTTCATATGTCTAAACTATAATTTTATATGATCTAAGGATTGACCTTTAATACTATGCTATATCTTATTAAGCTAATACCTTATCGTTAATTCTTTTATAAATCGTATAGTAACTATTACACTTGAATAATGTAGCAAAAGGAAACAAAACAGCAAGCATAGATTTACGCAACTATGAGTGTATATGTATATATTTTATCCTAACAAGTCTACTCTAAAAATCAAATAGTAGCTGTCACACTCTTGAACAAGGAAATGCAGGGCTGCCAAGATGGCAGCCATGGGCTGAAGCAGACAGAGTTTCGGTAATTAATGAAACAAAAGAAAACTTTCTACCTGGCTAGGGGCAGGGCAACAAAACTATCATGGTAATTTAGTTTCTAATCTTAGCCCTAGGGGAAACAGCTTTCGGGAACAAGAGCTGACTACCCAGTCTACCAGGAAATAGAAATTAAAAAATATTTAGAAAGAAGTACAACTTAGAAGGGACAAGGTCATATAAAATAATTCTACTGTGCAACTTTCCATCAGGTGTACAGAGATTTACTTATAAATTTTACTGCCATATATGCTCACTGGTCACTAATCACATGCCAATATCATAGGTATAACTGATATCCTATGTCAGAGGCGATCTTCCAGATGGGCCTTTACAGGCCTCAGCCATGTAGCTATAGATGTTGGCTCCCAACAATTTATCCCAAATGACCCGGGTGTGGTGGGGTGCACCTGTCGTTCCCACTCTGAGGAAGGATGGGAAAAGGCTTGCCAGACCCCAGCGTGCTGAGGCTGTGGTGGCTGGGTGTGAGCCTCCACCCTCCAGCCTGGCCTATGGAGTGAGACTCTGACTCAAAGAAAAAAAGGAAAAAAGGGAAAAAATCAAGAGCATCCATTTGTGTATGGAGTTGGGATCAGCATGAACAGACAGAGATCCTTTGTAAAGGAGGCCTTGGGCCCTGAATTCCTGAAACATAGTGGATCGGCAGTCAATCAGGCTGTGGCTTTGGGAGACTGAGGAGAGGGACCACTGGAGTTTGGGATTTCTAGATCAACCTGGGCCACGTGACGAGACCTTGTCACTCCACATAATGCAAACACTGGAGTCATGCATGGCAGTCGCCCACAGTCTTGGCTACATGGGATGCAGTGGCACCCATCCAGGGGCATTTCTTTGCAACAGAATGTAGGTGTCCAGGATGGGCACCATGGCACACAACCATCAGTCCTGCGCCCTGGGAGGCTGAAGTGGGAGGCTGCCTGAGCCCAGGGGTTGGAGACCAGCCCAGGCGATGT
>NW_007251708.1:0-1276 GCF_000164805.1 Carlito syrichta
CATTCCTTATTCTTCCTTAGCGAGAGCCCGTGCAGTGTCCTGGATATGAGGACTCCCTTTCCCCAGAATCCTATTTCGAATCCCTGATTCTTGTTCAACCCTTAGCAAGATGTCATGTAGATATTGTTACGCAGGAACAGTGTAAAACAGGTTTCTTATTTCCCTTTAGCAAGGAATGGTGTAGATTCTGTATATGTGGACTGGTATTACGTATGTTACAGCTTCTAAACCCTGATTCTTGTTGAGCCCACAGCAGATTGTCTGTTGATTTTTAGGACTGAGGACTGCTATAACCCTAATTCTTCTTCTTCCTGGGCAAGGGGCCGTGTATTTTCCTGTATATTAGGACTCTTATTACATAGATTCTGCTTCGAAACTCTGATTCTTTTTTAGCCCTTTCCAAGATGCCTTGTAGATTTTTGGGATTGAAGACTCATGTAACCCATATTCCTTATTCCTTCTTATCAAAAGGTCATGTGGTTGCCTGTAAATAAGGACTCCATTTCCCCAGATTCATGCTCGAAATCACCTGGATTCGTCTTTAGCCCATAGCAAGATGACCTAAAAGTTTTTTTGGGATTCAGGACACGAGTTATGCAGATCGCTTATTCTTACTTAGCAATAGGCAGTGAAGTTTCATGTATGTGAGGACTCCCATTACCCAGATTTCTTCTTCTAAAACCTGATTTCTGGTTACCTCTTAGGAAGACGGCCTTTAGTTGTCGGGATTGAGGACTCATGTAACCAAGATTCCTTATGCTTCCTTAGCAATATGATGTGTACTTACCTGTATATGATGATTCCTATTAGCCAGCTTCCTGCTTCACTCTGCAGGATGCTGAGACAGTTCGCGGTGACCGAGTATTCCAGTTGCTTGGATATCAAGAGAAATAAACCCATAATGTTTTCTGGGATCTGGAATCCAAGATTCCTGTTTCCCTTTCACATGACCTCCCCAAAATGTGGAATCTTCAAAGCACAACATCCCAATTCCGACCTGCACACCCACATGAATTTTCTGTAGTTTGAGGTCACCTGAATCGAGGGATTTTGTACCAATATGATTTTTGATTCTGAGGACAATGATTATGGTTGTAGATGTTCCTAGGACACAAAAGGATTTGTAGGGCCAGATCCTTGATTACAACTAATAAGAGGACCAGAAAGTTCCTGTGGATTTGTAATGACAGTTTTAGCGTATCCATGGAGCAAGTAGCTCTGAAAAATGTAGGGACCCAGAAGCCCAGATTGCTGATTAAACCTTATCAAGGGGACG
>NW_007251708.1:2374-3221 GCF_000164805.1 Carlito syrichta
CCGTAGCAACAGGTCGTGTAGTGTTCTGTATAAGAGGACTCCCATTACTGAAATTCCTGTTTCATTTTCACCAAGACGCCAAGGTATTTCCTGTTGAACTGGAATTCCACTTGCTTGGATATTAAGAGAAAGACTCCCATAAAGTTATTGTGGAAGTGAAAACCAAGATTCCTGGCACCCTTTTCAAAAGACACCCTAAAATTTTGGCGACATAGAAGCACCGATAGCTGATTTAACCTTATCAAGGGACCTTGTAGATTTAGGCGATTGAGAACTCCAAGAACTGGATTCCCTTTCCGTTCTGAGCAGGATGCCCTGGTTTTCCCTGTCTATGTGGATTCCAAAACTCTGTATACTAAAATGCAGATGCACAGATGTTTCTTAGGGACGTGGGATCCATGACTCCTGGTTACATTTTAATAATTCGTGCTAAATATTTGGCAAATGCAAAACCTTCGGCCCCTCTCCAAATAAAAGTACAAACGGAAATTTAAGTATTACCAAGTTCATCTTAAGACAAGCGTTGTATCCAAATACGTCAAGAAGATGTTTTTTTTTTCCGAGAATCTGGCCTTAGTTGTCCCGAGGAACCTAAGGGACTTGTACTACCAGATACCTGTTTACACCTCTCAAGAGGACGAGAATGTTGCTGGAGTCCTGGAATGACTGATTCATGATACCCACAAGCCAAATATCTCTGAAACATGAGATGAGCTCGAAGCCCTGATTCTTGTTTATCCTGCAGTAAGACACCCTGAGAATTTTTCAGATTGGGGACTAGTGTATCACAGATTCCTTATTCTTACTTATCGAGGGGCCGTGTAGTGTCCTGTATATGAGGGCTCCC
>NW_007251709.1:0-7305 GCF_000164805.1 Carlito syrichta
TTGAGACAGGTGTGGTGGCCCCCAGAGTTCCTGCTGATTGGGGGCTGAGGTGGAGTTTCAACCGAACCCCACAGGTTCAGACTACGGGAACAATGCTCGTGCTGCCACAGCTCAGCCTGGCCAACGGAGACTCTGATGACAAAAAATGCCTCATACGTGTGTCAGGATGAGAGACCACGGCTCCCCAGGGAAAGGTCCAAGTGGGCTGGGGATGATGGAGTGATCAGGAGAGGAAAGGGACTGCACCCCTCTCTGAAGGTGGCAGACAGAACAACTGGAACCTGCTCTTGCCATGACATTCCTAGACTGTGTTGATTGCTCTGCTGCTGACCGCTGCCCTAGCTTGGAGCCCTCTGTTTTGTGAGCTCACACACGTCTTTGTTGTGGGTCCCGAGTGTAGAGGGTGTAGGCAGGCCTTCTGGGGCGTGTGGCCAAGCCCGGTGGCCAACTTTGGACCCTCCCACAATGTCAGGCCGGATAGTGCCTTTTCCTCTCCCATCCATTAAAGTGACTCCTCACACTGGGTGGCAGGGGTGGTGGTGGTGGTGTTGGGGGTAATTATTATTAATTGGATTTGGATTCCCGCTATGTCACCCAGACCAGAGCACAGAGGTTCGCTCACAGCCACTGCATACTCCACCTGCCAGGCTCAGGCGATCCTCCCACCTCGGGCCCTCGAGTGTCTGGATCCACAGGCCTGCACCACCATGCCTGGGTATTATTTTGAATTTATTTCTGATGGCCGAGATGAGGTCTTGCTCTCTGTCCCAGGTTGGTGTTATACCAGCAGTCTCAGGCCGTCCACTTGCCTGGTGCTCCAAAGAGATGAGTGCCTTAGCCTGCCCGGTGGTTTTTGTGGTAGTGGAGCTTGGTATTTATATTCTGAATCAGAGTTTCACTCTGTCACTCAGGCCAGAATTCAGTGGCCCACTCGTCCTCCACGGCCTCCACCAGCTGGGCTCCGGTGATCCTCCCACTGCGCCCTCCCAAGTGGATGGAATGATGGCATGTGTCACCATGCTTAGCTAATATTTTGGCTTCTTGTAGAGACAAGGTCTCACCAAGATTCCTGGGCTGATCTCGAACCCGGTGGCTCATGCCATCCTCTCTCCTCAGGCTCCCAGAGTGCCAGAATGACAGATGTGAGCCCCCACAACCGGCCTCCAAATCCCTCTCAGTACGCCAACGCGAGAGCCATTCCCTTCCGATGACCTGGTGTCAGGAGCCAAACTCAGAGACCTTCATGTTGACAGGGTCTGGAAGTCCAAAAACCCCAGGTTGCAGGGCAACTCTGGGCAGCATTGGCACTGCTTCTACTACTCATCTTGTTATGTTCGCCCTCGGTATCCGGAGAGTTGGGAGACGAAAAAAAAGTAGTCCCTTAAAAGTATCTATTAGTAGAAACAAGTAATTAATGAAATGGAAATTTTTGTGCTGAGATATGACCCTCCACTTGAGTTTCTCTGTCGCTGCCATTTTGGTGCTTGAAACCACAACAATGATTAAAAATTGCAGGTGACACTCTCCTACGCCTGGAGCTTTGGGTTGAATGTGCGTCAGTACTCTCTTTATCCCTGTCAGGGACAATAGATGCAAATTATAAACATTATGTTTGGCGTCATAATAGGCTTATTAGTTTTAGTTTTTTTTAAGTTGGTTGCTAAATAGAGAACTTTGGGTGTGTTGTTTTCATTTTGCTAATTGTGAAGTGTTATATAGGTATTTTTAGCATAACGAAAAAGGTTGTTGTGATGATTATGAGTGTTTTAATTTTAGGTGCGGCAATTTATGCAAGAAAACAGATGTATAGCCCTATAATTTTCAGTTTACACAAACTTTTTGCATTTTAGAGTAGATGATTAATATGGAAAGTTTGAAATAGTAGAAAAGGCTTTATAATTGTATTTAGGAAAAAATAAAATGTTAGGAAAATATGTTAGGTATTAAGTTGTTAAAAGTTTAGTTGGTTAGGGTTAATACTTACAGAAAATACGTTGTGAAAAATTACATGTTTTAATGATTCTATTAGTGGATACATTGTAGCAAATTTGAGGGAAGACAGACAGTATTTCATTGCCGTTAGAGCAATGATCAAAACATAATAAATACATTTCAGTTTGAAAGCCAAACTGTACTAAATTTAAAGTATAAAAGAACTTGAAAAGAAAAATAAATGGGCAACTGTCCTGCATAACATCAGAGTCAGTGTCGAAGTTTTCTCATATGCTGATGCCATTCCTCCTTCAGGAAACCCTGACCTGCTGGACCTGGAGTCCGGCAAGTGGTGCCCGAACAGGGACCTGAAAGTTAAGCCTTACTTTAATCTTAACGGATAAAACCTTGCCTAGCTTGCTGCAGACCCCTCGGTAGAGCAAAGCTAGGAAGGGTAAGCAGCTTTGGAGCCATGATATGCACATGGGCCAGAGTGAATTTAAAGAAAACAAAGTTGTTCATAAGTATTTTGACACATATGCTTTCTAAAAGAGGAATTAAAATTTCCTCTACATATTATCTTCCTTTCTCCATTTTGTGCAAGAACAGGTTCCCTGAAAAAGACATTGTTAATTTAGAAACATGAAAGAGGTTGGGGAAAAATTGAAAGTTTATCACACTCTCCATGGTCAGGAATAAGTGCCTCTAGATACTTTTACATTATGGAATATAATTAGAGTTGTCTTAGATCCACAACAAGAGATTGATAAAATGAACATAGGAGTAAAAGTGGAACCAGGTGAAAGAAAGTCCTTGCTAATCCCTGTTCCTTCCCAGGCAAAATTAGCCACTGCCCCTGTTGTTGATGATCCTCTACCCACTGAAGATAAGGAAAGCTTAAAAGAAGAAGAAGCTTGGTATCAAGAAGAAAAATATCCAGATAATTTAAATTTGCACCTTGGCACCAAAAGACCTCCACCAAGTGGAGCCAGAGCCACAGGTATTGTGATTTGTGACCATCTTGATTTAAGAGGAGAATATTGTCTTTCTGTACTGATACTTGTTATATAAAAGGGCTGTTGTCTCATATTTTAAAAAGCCACCATTTCTGTTAATAAGGTAACTATTCTTGATTTACTTATCAAATTACAGCAACTAATAATTGTTAGAAAGCAACCATTTTTCATAGGTCATATTAGATTAAATTCAGAACTCCCTGGACCTCTGCATCAAGGTAATCAATTAGCAGATGCCTTGACGTAATCTGTCATGTGCCTTTCTCCTTGTAGGTTCTTTAGTCAATCAAGCTCAGCAATCTCATAAAATTCATCACCCAAATGCTGCAGCTTTAAGGCCCCAGTTTCACATTCCAAGAGAAACAGCTAAACAAATCATAAAAAATTGTACTTTGTGTCCTACTTCTAATAAACCCCTCTGCTCAGGAGTTAATCCCCGTGGATTAAACCCTAATGTTTTGTGGCAAATGTATGTTACTCATTTCCAAACTTTTGGAAAATTGTCATTTCTACATGTGACAGTGGATCCATTTTCCCATGTAATTTTAGCCTCGCCCTGTACTGGGGAAGCCTATAAAAATGTAGTCTAACATTTATTCTCTTGCTTTTTACAGTTGGGTATTCCTAAACAATTAAAAACTGTTAATGCCCTGCTTATGCATCAAAAGCTTTTCAGTCTTTTGTACCCAGTTTGTCATCTCTCATTCTACAGGAATTCCCTATAATCCTCAAGGTCAAGCTATATTCGAGAGAGCTCACACACATTAAAAAATTAAATAATTAAATTGCAGAAAGGGGAATTCAAATATAATTCTCCCCATCATATCATAAATCATGCTATGTTTGTAATTAATCATCTCAATTTGCACTCTCAAGCACATTCAGCTATGTTAAGATATTGGAATCCTGAGAATACTCTTAAACCAATGGTCAAATGGAAAGATCTTCTTACAGATCAATGGAAGAGGTCCGATGTCCTTTTATCATGTGGGACAGGATATGCTTGAGTTTTTCCCCAGGATTTACCCTAACCTAATTTGGTACAGGATCGTCTAATTATACATTTCCAGCCCCCCACCCCTGTCGAGTTACAGCCAGACAAGTCATAAATCACACCATCAGGCTGAGCAGAATGCAGATGATGAAGAGAAGGTGTTGGTGCCAAAGCTGAAATGTTTCACCATTCAACAACCACTTCCACCACCACCCACTCGACTGAAGATATCTCATCATTTGTCATCTCCCACTTCTCAATCCAGACATTACTGTCAAGTTGTTTCGACTAGACAGTGTAGACCACCCACATACGGGCAAATCAAGGCATTCAACCATGATGCCAAGGATCTGGTTCGCCCTCCAAAACACTTACCTTACTCACTGTACTGTTTTTTTGTTTTTTGCTTTTCTTTTTTTGCTATGCTGGCCATTAAAGCATGCGAGGTAGGTTGTATTTATCTGGAAAAATCTTATTGGGCTTATATCCCATACCCTTTAGTATTCCAGCCTGTTATATGGGATGCTAAGATTATTACTGTTTTTGCTAATTATTCATCTTTATAGGAGGCCCCACTCTTTTTTCATCACAAGTCAAAACTGTTATTAATCAAAAATGTTTCTTTTTCAGGTTGTTCTACTTCTCCTCCAACATGTTTTAATTTACCTAAAATATCAGAATACTCCCTTGATATTTCAGGTTGTTTAAACTCACGTATAAACTCACTTATAAAACTCACATATGAGTCATGTATGGTAACTGATAGCCTCCCTTATCTTCCCAGAATGGCAAATGACTGAGATAATAGGTTTCTTAAATTATTGATGCTGGGGAACTCTGACCCTAATTTAGCAACTAGGCCTGGGAGGGTCATGTGGGTACCACAGATCGAGGCCTCGGGGGCCACAATCGTGCTGCTGTGCCCCATTCTGGCAAATGGAGACTCTGGTGACCTAAAAGACGCCCCCCACGTGCATCGCGATGGGCAACCATGGCTCCCCAGGGAAATGTCCATGTGAGCAGAGGATGATGGAGTGATTGGGAGAGGAAGGGGCCCTAACCCCACCCAAGGGTGGCAGACAGGGTGACCGTAACCTGGACTTCCCTTGGCATTGCCATACTGCCTTGATCTCTCTGTGCCCGATGACCACCTTAGTTTGGGTGCGTCTGTTCTGTGAGCTCACACATGTCTTTGCCATGGGGCAGAGGGTGGATGGTGGAGGCCAGTCTTCTGGGGCACGTGGTTGAAGGCACAGGAAGGAAATGCCCAGTGGCCACCTTTGAAAACTCCCATGAACAACAGGCCAGAAAGTGTCTTTTCCTCTCCCATCCCTGAGGGAGACTCCTTGCACTGGGTGTCAGGAGTGGTGTTGGTGGTGGTGGTAGTGACGATTATTATTTGGAGTCGGAATCCTTCTCTGTCGCCCAGCCCAGAGGGCAGGGGCACTCTCACCGCCACCGCAGACTCCAGCTTCTGTGCTCATGCGATCCTCCCACCTCGGATCCCTGAGTGGCTGGAATCACAGACCTGCACCACCACACCCGGATAATCTTTGGACTTATTATTGATGGCCGAGATGTGGTTTTGCCCAGTGTCCAGGCCTGATGTTGAACCTGCAAGCTCAGGCTGGGTCTCCGTAGGGCCAGGATGCCAGGCTCAGACTCTGAGTTCAGCCTGTGGTTGTGTTTGTGGTGGTTTGGTATTATTTTTCTCAGATGGAGTCCCAATCAGTCACCTAGGACAGAGCACAGGGGCCCGCTCTCTGCCACCATGGCCTCCACCAGAGGGTCACCAGCAATCCTTCTGCTGTCTCCCGAGTGGCCATAACGATAGGCGTGTGCCACCATGCTTGGCTCATTTTTTTGTCTTCTTGTAGAGATGAGGTCTTGACAAAGTGCCCGTGCTGGTCTCGAACCTGGGTCTCAGACTTTCCAATCGCCTTGGTCTCCCAGAGTGCTGAGATGAGGGTGTGAGGCCCTACTCCTGGCCTACACAGCTTTCTCAGGGCCCCCCCCCACGAGGCCCACTGCTTTCCAACAACCCGGGACACCAGAGAGTTGGGCCAGAGTCGCCTACCAAGCCCTCCCATGGGAGATCGCTGGTGCAGGGGCGTGTCTCCACATGGGCACCACCACTCCACCAGCCTCATTCCCTAGGGTCAATCCCCTCCTTCCTCCCAGGGGCCACCACGGTGAAAGGGAGGGCTTGACTCTCAAATCTACAGGAGGTAGTGATGGCCAGGTGACTCACACCTGTCTCCTTACTAGGAGGCCAAGAAAGGAAGATGGCCAGAACCCAGGAGCTTGAGACCAGGCTGAACACCATAGCAATCCCCTAATTCCACCCCAAGCAAAACACAGAAAACTTTGGTTGAGGGCAGTCCTTGGCGGAAGGATTGCCTCTGGACCAGAATTCAAGACAAGTCAGGACGATCA
Organism: Carlito syrichta; assembly: GCF_000164805.1. NCBI lineage: Eukaryota > Metazoa > Chordata > Mammalia > Primates > Tarsiidae > Carlito > Carlito syrichta. The sequence goes on from NW_007251709.1 coordinate 6,379, forward strand.
GGTTTTGGACCAAATGGAAAGCCTGTGATTGCAGAAGTTTGGGATGTCCATCCTGACAGATGGCCTGAGTTGTGTGGTTTGAGAGCACCCTGAGCAACCTAGTGAGGAAAGGAAAGAAAGAAAGAAAGAAAGAAAGAAAGAAAGAAAGAAAGAAAGAAAGAAAGAAAGAAGGAAATCCATTCTCCTGCAAACATTCTACCCTCAGTCTGTCCACCCCCACTCCCCCAAATGTTAGGGTCACCCACGCTCAGCAACCTCCAGCCCCTACCTCTCCAATGACTGCCCCCATTTGGTGCGGGAGTTACCAAGGTTCCCTGGCCACGTTCCTGCCAACTCTTCTCTCCTAGGTGAGAAATGTGCCCCTGGCAGGCCAAACAACAGAATTGGCAATGAGGGCCTTCTGCCAAGAAAGCCCAGAGACACATCCTTCACCCAGGGATATTTCTTCCACCCAATCCCATTTTTTGTCTCTAATGCCAGTCACCCTGTGAACAAACCACTCGCAGTTGAGAATCTGTGTACGATTCTGCTGTATTTGGAGACAGGGACTGCCTCTGTGGTCCAGGCTGGGATCCAGGGACAAGACAGTGTTTCACAACCAGCCTCAACACTGTGGCCTCTGGTGGTCCTCCCACCTCAGCCTCCAGAGTGGTCTGAACAAGGGGAACCTCAATCCCAGACCCCTTGTTTGGATAGGTGCTAGACGGGGTCTCCCTGTGTGGTCCAAGCTGGCCTTGGACTCCTGGATTCCAGCCATCCTCCAGCCTCAGCCTCCCAGAGCACTGGGATTCCAGGCATGGGACACCACTCCAGGCCTTCTCGTTCATTTTCAATGAAGGAATGAGGTGGGGCTTGGGGGATCAGCCTCGTCATCACAGCATTTTCAGTGCCCGAGGCCCGTCGCCGGCCCGAATTCGGTGAGACTTC
>NW_007251710.1:0-1305 GCF_000164805.1 Carlito syrichta
ATCAATTGTAACAGAGGTGTGGCAAGAATGCAAGTTGCAGTGATGGGAGATTGCGTGCAGGGGAGAAAGGGTGTATGAAGATCTCAGTGCTATCTTCAATCTCTGTAAACCTAAAATTGCTCTTAAAATTAAGTCATTAATTTTTAAGAAGTAAAACAAAACTCATGGTGGACGTGGGACCAGAATGCCAGAGAAAGAGAGTTTAAAACTATCAGGCGATGATCCACTGGTAGAACACTCAGTGGGTTCCTCTGTAGGTAAACCAGAGAAGGGAAAGAGAAAGAGGGAAATAGAGGAAGAAGGACAGAGAGAAAGAGAAAAGAGGGAGAAGGTAGAGAGAAGAAGGAGAAGAGAGGGAGGAGAGAGAGGAAAAGAGAAAAAGAGGAGGAAGAGAGAGAAGGGAAAAGAGAGGAAGAGATGGGAGAGCAAGAGGATGACAGAAGAGAGAAAGAGAGGAGGAGAGAAAAGAGAGGAAGAGGGAGGAGGGAGAGACAGGAAGACATTAGAGAAAGAGGAGAGAAAACAGAAAGAGAGGAAGAGAGAGGAGAGAAACAGAGAGAGAGAGAGACAGAGAGAGAGAGAGAAAGAGAGAGAGAGAGAGAGAGAGAGAGAGAGAGGAACAGCCAGGAAGATAGAGGAGTGGAAGAGAGGAAGAGAAAGGAGAGAGAGAAAAGACAGGAGGGAGGAGAGAGAGGGATAGAGGAGAGAGCCAGAAGGACAGAGAGGAAGAGAGAGGAGAGACAGAGAAAGTGAAAGAGGGAGAGAGGGAGGGAGAGAAGCAAGGGAGGAGGAGAAGGAGAGAGAGCAAGCACTAGCTGTCTGGCACTAAGGGGGACCCACAGAGTAGCCAGTTCCCCACCCACACACATAACCTTAGGGCAGAGTTTTCCAGCGTCAGCCAGATCATTCTCGGTGGGGCCTTCCTGTGCACTGTAGGATGTCAAAAAGCATCCCTGCCCCCCCCATTATATGGCAGAAGCATTTCCCAGTCATCATACAAGAATCCTCACACACCAAACATCCCCTGAGACAGACTATCACCCCCACTGAGAACCACAAGCTAGGCCTTCTTGCCCCTCAGATCCCATCTGGCCTCTCCAGCCTCCCCATCCCATCTTCTTCGTGAGGCTGTCTGGTCTCCAGTCTCTGCAAAGTCTCTCCCATCACTGCCCCCCCTTCCTCTCTTTTCTTTCCTTCTTCTCATCCTTTGCTCCTTCCCATCCACTCACCTGTCCCCACTGACACCTTCTAAATTCTTTATACCCTGGGAAAGTGGCTGGAGCCTTACAATCCTGAATCTTCTTA
>NW_007251710.1:2198-4750 GCF_000164805.1 Carlito syrichta
GGAGTCTGTGTCCTCACTTTCCCTCCCTCCCTGCCTGCCACGTGTGAGTCAATTCCCTGAGCTCCTCAAAGGCTTGGGCAGAGGCTAATGCTCTACAAATCTGGGATTTGGGAACCCGGCTGTGGAAACTGACAGGAGAGCAGCCTTGTCCTTGCCTTCTGGGGCTGAGGAGGCTGACCTGACGTGCCTGTCCACCTTCATCCTTCCCTATCCAGCTCACTTGCTCAATTAAATGTCTTTTTAAAGATTATTATCTTTTGAGTTGGGGGTCTCACTTTATTGCCCAGACTGGAGTGTAGTGGCACAAGCACAGCTCACCACAACCTCAACCTCAACCTCAACCTCCTGGACTCATGTGATCTGAGCCTCCCCTCTCAGCCTCCCTTGTAGCTGGGACTATGCACATGTGCTGCCCTGCCCAGCTAATTTATTTTTAATTTTGTAGAGATGAAGTCTTGCTATGTTGCCCAGGCTGGTCTCGAACTCCTGGACTCAGGTGACCCTCCCACTTTGGTCTCCCGGAGTGCTGAGATTACAGGCATGAGCTACCTTGTCCAGCCTAAAGATTTTTTTTAAAACCAAAGAGCACAATATATTAGTTGCTTCTGATTAAGTAGTTAAAATGCCACAAATGATACTAAGGGTCGTGAAATGGCCATCGTGTAAGTATGATGGTGAATTTGATGGGGAGTTCTCCAAACCTCCACATGCATGTGGCAGGTGAAAAAATTAACACCTGCAAGGTCAGACTTCTCCTGTGCACTATTTTTTTTTTTTCAAAGTGAAATTCATATAACATTATTATCTATATCAAAGTATACAGTTCAGGCTGAGTACAGTGGTTCATGCCTATAATCCCAGCAGTTTTCAAGGCCATGGCAGAAAAATAGTATGAGCCCAGAAGTTCAACACTAGTCTGGGGAGCATAGTGAGTACCACATTTTTAAAATCCAGTCCTCTTTTGAAGGACATTATGGTTGCTTCCAGGTTCTTGCTATTGTGAACAATGTTGCGATAAACATACATGTGCAGGTATCTTTTTTATAGAGTGATTTGAGTTCTTCAGGGGATATTCCCAGTAGGGGGATTGCGCGGTCATATTGGAGGTTGATATTTAGAACTTTCAGGAATTGCCATACTGCTTTCCACAGAGGTTGCGCTAGTTTACACTCCCACCAACAGTGTAGAAGTGTTCCCCTTTCGCCACACCCTCTCCAGCAACTGTTATTTTTTGAGTTGTTGATAATTGCCATTCTGACTGGGAGTTAGGTGGTATCTCAGTGTGGTTTTGATTTGCATCTCCTTGATGATTAGTGAGGTTGAACATTTCTTCATGTGTCTGTTGGCTGCTCGGATGTCTTTCTTTGTAAAGTGTCTGTTCATATCTTTTGCCCATTTATAATGGGGTTGTTTGTTTTTTTCTTTTCAGCACAATTGAGTTCCTTGAGATCCAAGATGTTAAGCCTTTCTCAGACCTGGAGTTGGCAAATACTTTTTCCCAGTCTGTGGGCTGTCTCCCTACTCTCTTGATGGTTTCTTTGGCTTTGCAGAAGCTTGTTAGTTTAATGAGGTCCCACTTGTCTATCTTATCTCTTATGGCCTGTGGGTTTCGGGTTTTGTTCAGGAATTGGATGCCAGTTCCAATTTCCATAAGGGTATGTCCTGCATTTTCTAAGGTTCTTATGGTTTGAGGTTTTACATTTAGGTCTCTAATCCATTTAGAGTTAATTTTGGTGTATGGGGATAGATAGGGGTCTTGTTTGAGTCTTCTGCATGTGGTCAGCCAGTTTTCCCAGCACCATTTACTGAATAGGTTCTCCTCTCCCCAGTGGTAGGTGGTGGAGGCTTTGTTGAAGATGAGTTGGTTGAGAAATTGAGGTTTTGCTTCTGGATCTCTATCCTGTTCCATTGGTCTAGATGCCTATCCTTGTACCAATACCTGGCTGTTTAGATTATTGTAGCCTTATAGTAAACTTTAAAGTCTGGGAATGTGATACCTCCTGCTTTGTTTCTTTTGATAAGGATTGTTTGGGCTATTCATGGTCACTTCTATCTCCATATGAATTTCTGTATTGTCATTTCCAGGCCCAAGAAGAATGTTGATGATAATTCAAAGGGTATTGCATTGAGTCTGTATATTGCCTTGGGTAGGATGGACATCTTAATAACAATGTTAATTCTTTCAGTCCATGGGCATGGAATATATTTACATTTGTTTATGTCTTCTTTGATTTCTTTGAGCAGTGTTTTACTGAATAGGTTATCCTTTCCCCAGTGGTTGTTGGTGGAGGCTTTGCCGAAGATGAGTTGCTCAAGAAATTGAGGTTTTGCTTCTGGAATCTCTATCCTGTTCCATTGGTCTAGATGCCTATCCTTGTACCAATACCTGGCTGTTTAGATTATTGTAGCCTTATAGTAAACTTTAAAGTCTGGGAATGTGATACCTCCTGCTTTGTTTCTTTTGATAAGGATTGTTTGGGCTATTCATGGTCACTTCTATCTCCATATGAATTTCTGTATTGTCATTTCCAGGCCCAAGAAGAATGTTGATG
>NW_007251711.1:0-669 GCF_000164805.1 Carlito syrichta
TGACTCAGAATAAACTTCTTTGAATATTTTATAGAGTTTGGCTTTATCAACACATATGTAAGAAAATAATGACTGAATATGTCTCAGATCTGGGGAAATACAACAACATCTAAATACAGGAAGCTCAAAAGTCTCCAATTCTATTCAACACAAAGAGGAATTCATCAAGATGCATCACAATCAATTTATCAAAAATCACAGACAGAAAAAAATGCTGAAAGCAGCAAGATATAAAAATGTCACATTCAAGAGAACACCAGCACTGCTTCCAGCAGATTTCTCCCCTGCAGGCCAGGAGAGATTGGGATGATTTATTCAAAGGGCTAAAGAGAAAAAAACTTCCAACCAAGAATATTTTACTCAGCAAAGTTGTACTTAAGAAATGAGGGAGAGTTTTAACTTACACAGACAAACAGAAGTTTTTCACACTGGGCCTGCTTCATAAGAATTGAGTAAAGAGCTCAATGGTATAAATAATTCATAACTATGCCCAAAGTCTCTAATACTGAATGGGTAGTATATAGAGCAGTTTTATCCTTTCGATGGTAGTTAAAAGGCAAAACTATTAAAAATAATTGTAACTGCAATAAATTGTTAAGGAATGCAAATATCAAAAATAAATGAAAATTAGCACAAGTGTTTGCAAAAGTTGTAGAGGTATTTTATGTC
>NW_007251711.1:1350-6417 GCF_000164805.1 Carlito syrichta
AAAGCTATGATTAAAAGTGTGGAATAGTACAGAACCCATGACTTGCTGTTACCCTTACAGTAAGCATCTTTCAGTTTACAGTCCAAAAAGTAAACAGATAAGGTAACACAGGAGAATCTATTAGCAAACATTGTAAACTTTTAGAAATATTTACATTTGAGGTTCGTTAATTCTTTGTGTGGGGGGGCAGGGGTAGGGATTATTTTGTATGAGGGGAGATTTCCCCCCAAAAAAACCAGAATTATTTTTAGTACAGGCTTTACCTGCTAGGAAAGTGTTCTAAGAACCCATAGACATTGGTGTGCCAGTTAGCATTGCTGTGAGAGGTTGTGATTGGCTTCAGTGAATTGTTTTGTGGAGAGTCAACACATTTGCCTATTCCATGATGGATGACTTACCAGTGCTCCTGCCCACACCACTGAGTGGTTGGCAGTCTGGACCAAAAATGGCATGATCCTCGTGCTGCACCCTCCCTATTTACCCAAGCGACTTTGTCTCTTTCCCCAAATGAAAAAGATCCTCAGGAGAAGATGTTTTGTCGATGTGGAAGAGATGAAACAAAAAACATAGAAGCACTCAAAAGCACTAAAATGAATAAGTTCAGAATGCTTTGAGCAGTGGAAAAAAGCATCTAGATACGTTGTATTTTGTCATATAAAGAGTATTTCTGAGCGTGATTGAAGTTTAAACATGTCAGAATAAATACACACTTTTAAATGGACAAATTCTGGGTTTTTTTTTTTTAGATCCCCCTCGTACACTGCAGGATGCTTAGCAGCGCCTGTGGCCTCTGACACACTAGCTACTAGGTACAAATGTGACAGCCTCTTCCTTTGGATTCACATTTTTTGAGTGTTTTTTCTTCTGTCTTTATTTTCTGCTAATATAATAACAGTGGGAAATAGTGAATGAACATGTATTATTTGTCAGACCCTGAGTATACCACAGTTGGTAATAAAGAAGCCATTTTTTTAACCTACACATCTGATTCTGAAGCTCATGCAAGCTCTTTTTTCTTCTCTAAAGATGTGGGGTAAAATTCAAGGTTAGGTATATAAGTGGTCATTATACAGGCTCTTAACCATTACACCACACAACCCACTACACCTAGGAATGGAATGTTTTACTCCCTGGATCTGCCATCTGTCTCATGGAACACACAGAAAGTTCCTTCGTACCATTTGTGTTTGACTTATGTCTTAGCCCTAGTATCTACCATAGTGTCTGACATAGAATACACACAATACATGCTTTTAAAAATAAAATATTAAGCTTTATGCCATTACCATATGACTTATGCTTCATTAGATGCAGTTCAATCTGTTGGTGTCATTTTAAACCCTGGTATTCAAGAGATAGTCTAATGAACATAGAGGACCTGTCTTATTCATAAACATTTATTTCTCGATCAGAGGCTGTGACTCATGCCTATGATCCCAGAACTTTGAGAGGCCAATGTAAGAGGTTTCCCTGAGCCCACAGGTTCGAGACCAGTCTGGCCAACTTGGTGAGATATCAGCTCTACAATAAATCAAAAAATTAGCCGGGCATGGTGGCACATGCCTGTAGTCCCAGCTGCTTGGAAGGCTGAGGAAGAACGATTGCCTGAACTCAGCAGGTTGAGGCTTCGGTGGCTATGAACATGCCACAGTACTCCAGCCTGGGCAACAGAGTGAGACTCCAACTTAAAAAAAAAAAAAGGTCAGACTAAAAATGCACTCATATAATTAATTTCATTATAGCACTAAACCACATTAAGTCTAAGGTAACTACAGATTTCCTCATTGCTATTACTGTAAGCAACAAACTCTGAAGTCTCTACCCATAAAACTGTTTTCTTGACTCTAATTTATTAGACTTTTTAACCTTTATTACTATTAAATTTCTTGAAAGCCAAGATCTTTTGTGACATGATACCTTCTTGCACGCAAAAGGAGTGTATCTTCTGAGAAAAGAGGTCTAAGTTAAAGAGTCTTTGGCTTTTGCAAATGTATTGGGAATTACTTAGGCTTTCAAAACAGTGTTCAGTGGTGTTAAATTTGCAAAGGTAAATGTTTAATAGGTAAAACACTTCTGAAACAATCAAAATTAAAAATACACTGTGTGGCTGAATTGGTGGCTCAGCCTGTAACCCCAGCATTTTGGGAGGCCTAGGTGAGTGGATCGCCTGAGCCTGCAGGTTCGAGACCCACCTGGGCAAGTTGGTGAGACCTCTTCTCTACTATAAATAAAAAATTAGCTGGGCGTGGTAGCATGCACTTGTAGTTCCAGCTACTTGGAAGGCTGAGGTGGAAGGATCGCTGGAGCCCAGCAGGTCGATGCTGCGGTGGCCAGGATCATGCCACTGCACTCTAGTCTGGGTGACAGAGTGAGACTCCAACTCAAAAAAAAAATACACTGTAAATTGTTATAATTGTAATACAGTGCATGAACTATATATGCTTTGGCTAGGTTGACTATTTGAAACACCCAAAGAGCTCTATGAATTAGAGATGCCATGTAGATTTGAAGTCCCCAAGTACAGTAAGATAAGCTTGGTTCAATTAAATTAATGAATATAAATTAATATGTTAAGATTGTTTTTATATAACTGCCTTTTTGCAATTCAGACACAGTTCTAAGGAGATCACTCTTATTCATAGTTGATGCAATACCAACAATAAACCAAATGGGAAAATGCTTATATAGCAACAAAGACAAACAGTAGTCATAATTTCTTTTTATATAACTAAACTCTTGAGGGTAAGAGAGAATGATGTTCATTTAAGAAACTAAACAGTTGGACCAAAAAGAGGGCCATACAACTCCTTTATAGAAAATACTGGGCTAACATAATAAAATGAATGTAGGACAGACATTGCCATGATGAATTAAGTTACTTACAGACTACTTTTTTAAGGTGACTGAGTTTCTTCCCTATAAAGAGTGCTATTACAGAAGAAAGAAATTTTGGGGTGTAGATATTGCATAACTAATCTATGCAATAGTTTAGCTACTGCTCTAAAATGAAAATAGTTATTTTAAAAGATTAAACTTTCATTCAACTTTATTCATTTTTATCCACTAAATATGTCAAAATTTGAAAATGCTGTGCTAATGTCATATATTTAACAAGCTTTCCTTGCATTTCTTAATGTTTTTCTCAATTTTTTAATGGTTATTTTGTTTGATGCACATAGATTTATTAATTTTATACTCTTAAGCTGTTCCTTTTAGCACAAGGTAATTTCCCACTTCTTTTGTATGTCGAACTTTTAAGTGTTATTTTGTGTGATATTATGTTGTCATTTGTCTCTTAAATGTGTTTGCTTTTGCCTGGTGTCTTGCCTAGTATCCACTCTGTCTTTATCCCATGTACCCATGCATTTAACTGGATCTTGGTTTCATTAAACTAACCTAACAGAATTTAGTTCATTCACATTTGTTATAATAGCAAATGTATATGATATAACTTCTTCCATCTTACAATATTTAATTTACATGACTGCTTCCTCTTTTTTTCCTTTTTTTCCTGATTTAATCATATTGTCTCTCAGTCCTCCTCCTCCCCACCTCCTACTTTTGGATCTCTGACAGTTCACTTGAACTATTTTGTGCACAAAATCAAAAAATATATTTCCTACAAGGTCTGATAATTATGTTCACAAATTTTCCACCATGTGCATATGTGGTCAGCACTTTACAAACAACTCGGTAAGGTTTCATAACTTTGGTATATCAGTGTCTCACAGCTGTGTTCATGTCGACGTGTGGCAGTGTTTTGCTAAGTGACATTTGTTAATGCTGTTGCATGTTTTTGTGTGCCATCATGAGAATGCTGAAGCTTGAATCAGAGCAACAAATGAATATTAAATTTCTTTTTAAACTTGGCAAGAGTAGAAATAAAATTAGGGACACGTTAGTCCAAGTTTATGGGGATAATACCATGAAGAAAATGGCAGTGAACAAATGGATTACACATTTTTCTGATGAGAGAGATAGCATCACTGCTGAAGAGAGATTAAGACGGCCAATAATGATCAGAGCTGATGCAAACATTGCAAAAATTTGTTGAATTGTGTGTCAAAATCATCAGCTGACTATGAGAAGCATGGCAGAACAAATAAATGTTGATACCAAAACAGTTAGAAAAATCTTACCTGAAAATCTTGTCATGAGAAAGGTGTGTGCAAAAATGGTCCCAAAGGAGCTTTTGCATCTCACACAGCACTGTCTGTGGGGGAGTTTTTAGCCAGTAAACAAATAACTATATTGGAACACCATTCCTATTCACCTGATCTAGCCTCCTATGACTTTTTTCTTTACCCTAAGATAAAGAAAATATTGAAAGGAAAACACTTGGAGGACATCAGGGGTAATATAACAACAGCTCTGATATCCATTCCAGAGAGAGTTCCAAAATTGCTTTGATGGGTGAACTAGGCATTGGTGTTGGTGCATACCTTCTCAAGGGAAGTACTTCAAAGATAATCATAGTGATATTCAGCAGTGAGGTATGTAGCACTTCTAGGATGAGTTCACGAACTTAATCGCCAGACCTCATATATTTCATAAAAACAAGCTAGCCCTGTAATCCCAGCACTTTGCGAAGCCAAGGTGAACAGATTGCCTGAGCCCGCGGGTTCATGACCCACCTGGGCAACTTGGCAAGACCTCATCTCTACAATAAATCAAAAAATTAGCTGGGCATGGTATCGCATGCCTGTAGTTCCAGCTACTTGGAAGGCTGAGGCAGAAGGATCGCTGGAGCCCAGCAGGTGAGGCTGTGGTGGCTGGGAGTGGCCACTGCACTCCAGTCTGAGCGACAGAGTGAGACTTCAACTCAAAAAAATAAAAATAAATAAAAACAAGCTAGCAATTATTTCCCTATCAAGACACTTGATTCCCTCACTTCTTTTCCCCCTCACATAAATAAGACATTTAAAATGTTTTCTTTCCCCATACTCTGACCTCAAAATGCACTCCCCTCCCCGAGGTGGAAATTTTAATAGTTTCACTCCTTCTCTCCAACCCCCTCATTACTCCTCTCTCCTAGATCTACTGAGGTAGTTGGCAACTAAGTTCCTT